>NW_010244137.1:48322-49563 GCF_000690775.1 Eurypyga helias
ATTTCAGCCCTTTGCAGATACTGCGTTCGCTGCCTTGTATGTTTACACATACCTTAAAAACCCATGTGCCCTTGGAAAGCACTGTGCAGTATATCAAAATAAAGAGTTAAAAAAGCAGACCCGTTTTCAAATTAACGCTGAGGTGCTGCATTCGTGGTGGTCTTTGTGATTTGAATTTTACCCTTTTTTTTTTTTTAATCCCTCCCGTGCCCTGACTGAGATGCAAGTCCTGAGGGAAAAATAGAACATGATTATGCATTTGAAGACTCAGTGCGTGCAAGGAGCATTGCTGAACTTTGTGAGCCTTTAGCAAGGGGGAGAAAGGCTAAATCTTACGTTAAAAAAAAAAACAAACCACACAAAACAAAACAACCACATAGATTTGTTCAGTTTATCTTTCTGCCACTATATAATAACTTGTGGTTTTTTCGTTGGTCTGGCGATGAATTTTGAAATGGCTGAGTGCATGGTAGAAATGGTACATGGCACAGCACAGAGACTAACACCTGAAAAAAAATTAGGTTAATATTTTTGCATCGGTTTACAATCTCACCAACCCATATAATGTTTTCTACTTCCCTTCCTCTGTATACACCACCACAGTGGTCCTTGTCTTCAGAAATAATCTTGGTTACTCTTCTGTCGTTGTCCCCTGTATTCTCTGTTAAGGAAGCCCCATGGGTGCAGAAAATCTCTTTTCTGCGTTGCCATGCAGATTTGACGAAGCAGGAACACTGCAGTGATACAGCAAATGTGCCCAGCTATTTCGTTTGGGGGTTGATTTTTAATTTTAATTTAATAATATTTTAAATTAAATTTCCCATCTTGCAATGATCTCTCTTAACATCAGTTTTGCCGCTGTGAAGCTCTGGAATGGCACGCCGGATGGTTATTTTGTGTAGCATTAGCACGGATGGAGGCTTGTGGAAAGGTGCCAGTGTTGTTCTATCTGCAGGTTGGCCTGGCTGTTTCTGTGTATGTAAGAAGGCAGGCAGGGTATCAGTCAGCTTTCAGATCTTAAAATTTCCTAATGGATTAGGCAAGTAATGGAATATTTTCCTACCTTCTCTTTGTAAACTGTCACCCTTGGCAGCATTATAGATGGTTCTTTTGAACATCTCGGCCAGCTTCAGTTCTGTAGCATTAGATAATGAACGTGCTTAAGTGCTCTCTACATACTCCAAATAAACATCCTCTTTCGGGGGGCTTTGACTTTTTTTTTTTAATTCTTTTTTTTTTCC
>NW_010244137.1:49593-135169 GCF_000690775.1 Eurypyga helias
GACCAGCGCTTTGGGCGGGGGGGGAGTAGCCGAGCGTGGGGGCGAGCTTTTACCCGGTGACCGCTTGTTGTTTGTAAACGAGCAATATTTGGACAGCGCCACTTTAGCAGAGGCAGTGGAAGTGTTGAAATCTGCGCCCCCGGGTAGAGTTTCTCTTGGAATCTGCAAGCCTTTGGTGGTAAGGACCGATTTTAACTTTTTTCTATCTGGTTCTATGACGTGTAGACTGGGCTGCTGTATTTGGGCGGGGAAATGCAGGGTAGAAGTACGTATGCATGTGGAAAGCAATGAAATTGCTGTGCATACACATCAGCATGACCAGAAGTTCTGGATAGCTGGAGAACGGACAGGTCAGCGTCCAAAATATCTGACTGGAAAACCAGTGTTCTCAAGTTCCTCCTGAAAGAACATCCACGTGGAATCAGAAGACATGTCTGGGCAAACCTGTGTGCACTAGCCCTATGCAGATGTGTATCGTCGTTCGAGCAATTCAGCAAATCGGTTAAGTACGTGCTGAAGTCCATTTCACTCTAAGACACTGCTAAGTGCTTGCCTGAGCTCCACTGACATCAAAGAAACTTAATCTGTTTGAAGTCAAGACTGTAAATGCAAGTAGAATTTCCTTTTTCTAGAATCAGGGCTTTGGAGCAGACAGCAGTTTACTTGAGAACACTGCAGTATTGTTCATCAAGGGCACCCAGGCAAGATTAATTAAAGTAAAGCACCATCTAATAGAAAGTGCTTGTAATTCAAACTGATAGAGGAGTGGTGAAATAGGAGTGTAGGAAGGCTTTTAACTGTATTCTTTCCTTTTCTAAAAAGTGGTATTTCATTGTTCATATCCCTGTATTTGTCTTTCATTCCTACGCATCTCTTTATCTTCTTACTGTATCTGTACTAATATCTTAAAAGAATAAAAGCTGTTGTCTTTGTCTTCTCCGCTTAGGACTTCCCTTTTTTATAATTCTGTAACTTTTTCCATCTCTTTCTCCCTTTCTGCTTCTCCCTCTCCCTTTCAGTTTACTGAAAAATGGGGAATTTTTTGTTTGCTTTCCTGACTCATCATTTTGATTGTCTGTCTTAGGGAGAAGGCAAAGAGGAGCAGAACATGCACAGTGTGGATTCCAGCAACGTTAAAACCAGCCCTGGGTCTCCAGAACCAATAGATAATAATTTCTCAATAATACTTGAAGCACCACAGGTATTTGGTTACTCTTTTGGTTCAGCTTATGTTTCTACAGACAGGAAATGATGTTTTAAAGGGAAAAACCAAAACCCTGTGTCCTTTACATAAGTACTGAATAGCCCTCAGGCTGGATTCCCTTTGCAAAGGACTCTAACAGCCAACTGTGTGCTGACTGTACTGGGAACACCGAGCACATGCACAGTGCTTCCCAGTGCAGCTCCCAGGCACCCTGTCAAATTTGCTGTGTCATGAAAATACCTCGGGTTACCTTGGATCTGAAATAGGAGTGCTGCATTATTAGCAGTCATAAGTAGTTGGTTCAGCTTTGTGAAGAAGGTAAGGAAGGGGAGCAGGACGCTTTTTATTGTAATGAAACAAACCAAAAAAGTAGTCTGGTGTATAAGGCAAGCTTGGATTCTGTTCTTCTTCACAGACTTCCTATGTGGTCTTGAGTGATTTCTTTAATTTCTTCCTCAATTCTCCTCTCATTTCCTGAGAAAGAATTCTGTTTATTCTGGGAGGATGAAGCACTAAAGATAGTGAGAAACTCAGATACCAGGTTAACAGGCAATAATACTGCAGTGCTGACCTGTGCAGACTGAGAGAGGTGTGGATGTTTCTGGATTTTCATCTGTTCTCAAGTGCTTTGCAGATCTGTATTAATTCGCCTTAGTAAATGCATTCTTTCTAGACCAGAAAAGGCAACACATACAGGATCATCCAGAATTGCAGCACAGTAATAAAAATAAGATTTTCTGGATTTCTAGATTTCCTTGCTGCTAACCGTGTCTATCTGTCTCTGGGCATAAGTGTGTCCCTATTGCTGACACAGTGTATTAGAACCAGCCAAAGGACAGGGTAGATGTAGGTATACTACGTAGCAATGAGCTTGGACATGATATTTACCGATTTGCACGATGTAAAATGAAGTTTGTTGTTTTCCGGGTGCGTAGGAAGGGTTCCTGGCAGAGCAATTAGTGCTCTGCCAGCTCAGATTAGTTAAAAATACTTAATAGCATTAGTTTTATTTAGGAAGCAGAGAAACAAAGCATAGTATTTTAAAGTCCTGATGAATGTGGAGCTGGAATGATCAGTTTGTACGACATACACGCAGAGGTATTTGCTTGTATTTTGTTTAACCTTATGTCTGACAGCATTGAGAGTACCCTGGAGCAGCAGTAAAAAATTTCCATCCATTCATTACCTTACCTGCTGATAGAGGAGCCAAGAGTGGTGTGTCATGATGGCTTCCACTCTTAGGCGCTAGCAGAGTGCTGACAAAGCTGGCTTTAAAAAAAAAGAAAGGGACCTGAAGGTTTTATCTGCTACAACAGTGGACTCGGCTGCCGTGTTTGCAGCGTTCCCGGTTCCGTGGGTAGTGTCTGCTACTGCAGTGCAGCAGGCTGCGATGAGTCGTACCTAAGGCTGTAGCAGGAGATGCTAATGCAAATTGCTGTGTGGTTTCTGAGCTAAGGCAACTGTTTTATGTAACGATGAAGTTGGTGCCTCTTCCAGGAGTGTTTGGAGAATGATGCTGCAGAAGTGAAATGAAACGAAGTAAAGATGGAGAGAATTAGAATCTCTTCAGACTGGGTATTTTTTGAGATCGAGGTACACAGGGCAAATAGATTAAAGGAACATTTAATGCTTATGACAAATGTGCTAATTTCTGGATTGCTAATGTTCTGCTTTCATGCCAGCTAGTATTACTGTATTGTTTCCTTATGCTCTTGCCTGCCTCTTGTTTTCTTTTCTGCCTCTCATTTGAACTGTGTGAACATTTTGGCAGCATCTGGGTTGGGTTTTTTTCCTTCTGCATTTGTACAAACCCTACGAAAGAGGATTCTGGCACTGAAGGTCAGACATGGTGAAGTACCATGGGGGTCGGGGAAGGGGCAGGAAGCAGAAATTAAAACATTTTGAGCGAGGATCCCTGAATCTGTAGATTGGCTTGAGCGTCTGGGGTCTCCGTGCCTTGGAGACCGGGTGTGGGCATATGTACTTGGTGGCCTGAAGAAAAGAGAGGAAGAACTTTCCGTGTGTGACAAGCTTGCCGGTAGTGGTGCAAGACATAAAATTTCAGAGACGCCTGTTCAGACGCGCTCCGTGAGCAGATGAATAGCACCCCGCTCAGTTTAGGAGAAACTGGGAGCGTTAGAATTTGGGGAGGCATGTGACAAATCCCAGAGAACTGATGAGCAAGATCTTCCAGGGTGGGTTTTAGTACCTTTTCTTTTGGTTTTATTGTTCCTTGTTGTGTGGTTGGAAGTCAGTAGGAAGTTGAGCACTCTTCGAAGCAGTATGTTAGATAATGAACAGTCAGTTAAGTCCTTTTTTTTTGAGGGTATGGGTCATTCATTTTTCCTCTCCCCCAGGTTCAAAATATTGTATGGATTACCTAAGGGAGGGACAAACGAGTGTGGCTTTTGCTTTGTGGGGTTAATTAATTGCTGATGCTGCTGCATAAGCAAACTCTCAGGCTGTTTTCTGTGTAACTGATGGTATAGTAAGAAATGTGCACGCATGCCAGGGGGTAGCAAATGAGTCTGAAGCACAGAGATGCTTCAGCTGGATTTATATATACCTTTTTCCTATCGGTTTTTTAGTGTTATTTAATAATTCCCACTCCCTAGCTTCACTCCAGATTGGTTATTCTGGATGGCCAGATATTCAACAATATCTAAACTGTGCAACTTAAATTTCTTTATATTTAAAAAAAGATCACAGTGTCTACTTTTGGTGTTAAAATCCTAAGTCAGAGCGTACATTTTCATTTTAGAAAAATGCAGAAGGTAGAAGATTTTCACTTTAAAAATCAGGATGTTCTTCTAATATAGGCCTAACATGAAGTGTGGTTCTAAAATTGTTAGCAAGAGACATTATGTAAGATCTCTCTTCCTGTCATGTTTTATGCAGGGTTTCAGAGATGAAACACCTGTTAAAGAAGAACTTGTTGATGAACCAATTTTGGACTTGGGAAGGTCATTTCAGCTGTCTCAAAATGACAGTGAGGATGAGAAGGAGTCCTGGGAGATGCATGAATTTCTGAAACCCAGGACAGAAGAAATGGAAGAAGAACGGGAAATGTTGGTAGATGAGGAGTATGAAGAAGATTCAGACTTCCTGAAATATAATGAATCATGTGGACAGAAGGCGACTTCAGGGAGGAACCTCGATACAGAGCAATGGGCAAAGCAACTTGAGACTACTGAAATAAGTCCGAAACAGTCCCTGGAATATCCATTCAGTGCAGATCAGATGGTAAGGAATGCTGTGCTGGTCTCGGTGCTCTGCCCTGGCCATGGGACCCGTACCTCAAGGCAAATTCCAGACCTAAACTCTCTGAGGAGTCCTTCCAGTATTTTAATTCCTAGATGAGATCTGGGTGCCTCTAACAGACACGGGTCTCTCCTTTTGTACGTTTTGGAAGATTCTCTGGGTTACTCGGTGTCTGTATATTTAACTGCTCAAATGAGATAATGTGCTGTGCTTGGTGCATTTACGGGCATCCTGCACTTGTGTCTTCCTTCCCCTCTCCGGCCTGTGGGCTCAGTTCTTCTTTGCAAGCTGCACTAACACGGGGCATGTCAGTAATAGGAGAACGGCACTCGTGGTTTTGATAGTCCAGGGCCTTCAGCAGCAACGTCAGTGACAGGAGCTCCCTCTTTTCCTCATTATTTTTGATCCATATTGGTTCCTCAGGCCAGGTGGTAGTGCAGTTGGGTGAAAAGTGATGTGGTGGAAACAAGTTTAACAAGCATACTGGTGGATGAAGGAGTAGGAGGGGACAGGGCTTCAGGTAAATTGTAAAACTCATATGCCCTCCTAAAGTATTCTGAGAATTTTTTTTTTCCTCACCAAAAAAAAAAGCGGTGTCATCAGCCTTCCATGCACCAGCTTCCAAGACGTATGCTTCTACATGAAAAAACTGAAGCGGAAAAGGTTTTAGTATCAGGGCCGCAGAGAATTCCAGGTTTCCTTTGGCTTGTCCCCTTATGCACTGTGTGTATAAACAGGCTAAAATGCAGCTTCTCGTGACAGTTTCGTACCAGAGTGCACAGTATTAAATTTATACATTTGTTACCTAAAACCAACAGATGAGCAAGAGTAAAGACCTTCCTGTCTGGATCAGATGAGTAGAAAGAGACAGTTACTTGACATTACAGTTGCACGTAACCTTTTTCATGCCCCCGCTTAATAAGCACGTGAACAAGCAGTTAGCATTTCAGAGTTATCTGTATAAATATGAATGTAGTTGAGAAAATATGCATCTAAAATTGATTGTTCATGTCAAATACCCCTTCATAAGTTGACACCATTGCTTTCTAACTCTAATTACCTTTTTTCTCCTCGGTGAAGTGTGAAGAAAATGCAGGTGTAAGTTCACTGTTCCCTGGAACCACAGCACACAGTGGCTACCAAAAAGACATGCTTGATACTGAAACTCCCCAGTCTGGAGCAAAAATCAAGATGGATTTAGGTTCGTAAGAAGTTTTTTCTTATCTTACAATTTCATATTTACAAATTTAAATATTACACCACAGCACAAATCACAAATCCTTTCAAATGATAAAATATTCAAATAAAGTATTCTGCAGGCTCAAGACAGTCTGGCTTTAAACAGGTTTCAGCTTCATGATCTTGCTTCCTCCTCCAAATCCTTACCTGGAGTTGTCATATTGATATTGAAAATGTTATTGCAAGTTGTCACAGGTGATATTGAAAGTGGCTGCAGCTCCTGCGTGTGGAGAATCACTTTCTTTGTGTGGCCATGGGCACAGCAGGACTCCCTCCATAGGAACAATAGCTCATGCCCATAATTTCTCTCAGGAGTTTGTCTCAGCCATTTTTGATTGCTGATTTCATAGATTTTTTGCACTTTAAAAAAAATAAAAGTGGGAGGCCAAATTTTGACACAACCAAAATTTGTGAGTGGACAATATCTGTGGTAGCTATTGTCCCATATTCTCATTATGTAATCTGGGCTCAGAAGCAAAGTTTCCCCTTGTCAGATGGCCAGAGATGGATGGTTAGAATTTGGTAGATCACCAGGGAACTACATTTATCAGCCTGCTGAGGTAGCACTCACCACTGGCAGAAAGGAGGTTGGGTTGTTTCCTCTGTCACCCGTGTCTTGTGCAGCAGATGCTGTGTGAGCTGCGGTGCCAGGCTGACAACTCGTGCGAGGAGCTCTGGTAGTTCAATTAATGTTGATACTCGGGTCACCAAAATGACACCGGTCTTCCCCAGCGTGATGGGGTTCCGTGCTGGAGCAGGGCTTTGCACCGCACTCCCTGCGTGCAGGATGGATTTGCTGTTTCTCATCATGTGCTCTTGTGAGGCACGTCTGTCACGGAAGTTGTACCGGAGCATCTCGCAGTTCCTCAGAGGTTTGGTGTTTCCTGTCGGAAGCAGGGTGCTACAGCAGTGTTTAGTGTGGTTTGAATTTCCTTCAGAAATAAGTGTTCCGTATCAATAAGCCTCTTGATTGTCACACAGCATCTGCATTTGGAGCATGGTGAGCTAAGGGGCTTATTTCCACAGATGGTAACTGGTAGGTACCGGGAAGGAGGAGGCAAAAGCTTACATCTACTCCTTTTCTTCTTTAGGTACAAAGCTTCGGATTGACTCACAAGGACCTGGACTTGCTGTTGATCTGAAAGTTGTTGAAAAGGAAAAACTACAAGGAGAAGATGACGTTTTTTCCAAGAACACGGAATCTGGGAGAGTTACCACCATAGCTCAGTCTAGAGCAGCATTGTGCAGGTATAGACAAAAATCTCAGTTTTCAGATGACTTTCAATTCACACTCTTAATTTTCTTCTTGCTTTACTTGGCTGACTAGTCAGCAAAAGCTGTGTGAAGCAGTAAGGTGTCACAGATGGCCAGCTCTGTGACTGCCCATGGAGCTGAATTTTGCCGTACAATCTCACTGAATCTTTACTTCCCACGTTTCCTCTCCTGGGTACTGGGACAGAAAAGTGCAAGTGGCTCTGCCACCTGCTTCACTTACTTCACAGTGAGGAGGGGAGTAGGAATGCAGCCTGGAGAAGGATGTCACCTTTCTGGCAGCATTGGCCATTACTCCTGAAGGAGCTCTCCCCATTGCTCCTCATCACAGCTCTGTTCTCTTGAGGTTCCCTTTCCCTTGCTCTTCCTTTTGGGAAGAGCAGTTCAGCCATGGCTCTCAGGCCTGTGCAGGAAATTTTAGTCTTCTCAACGCCACTGAGAATCCTTGTGCTGGCACTGGTTGTAGGTATTTGCCACTTCTGTCAAGTGTCCCACACTCCCCCACACCAGTGTTGGGTGAGGGATTTTGGGGCCTGTTGATTCAGGCCCCCTCTACTTCTCTAATTCATCTGTAACCTTCCCTCAGAGGGAAAGCAGCTCAGCAATAAGGTGAGGGGATTATTTCTCCAGCACAACATCCAACTTCCTTTTTGCAGTTTAAGAGTAGCCTTTAAGCTCTCAGGATCTCCAGAAAATGTGTGTGAGGCTGTATTGTTTCAGCCTTTCTGTGAGGGCATGCAATTCCATACTTCTGTTCCTATTCTGTGAATAGGTGAGTCACAGTATAAAAGTTTAATTAGCACCCTGTTCTGGGGCGTTTAATGGAACGCACCAGATCTCTTCTCCCAGTTGCATCATGATCTGCTTTCCGGTCACCGGGCTGCTTTTATCATGTTTATATCTGGCTATAAGAATCACACCATATTTATCAGAAACTACATGTTAATTGCTTAAATAGTCATTTCGAATGAGTAGATGCAGTGCGGATTTGTATTTCACAGGGCAGCTTATAAATTTGGTCTACCCATCGTGTTTATTTCTGGAGCATTCCTCAAGTACATTTAAACCTAAATACAAAAATTCCTGTCTGGTCTGTTGACTCTGCACATTTGGTTTAAGCTGGACAGTGTGAGAAGGCGTTGCTGTCTCACTGCCAGATACAAAATATGCAAGGAATTACAACCTGGCATGGGTGATGCCTTTTTTTATTTTTTATTTCTCCCTTCCCTCTGTCCCCATTTAGTGAATTGCCTGAGAGAGAAGAAGGCGAAGGAGAAGAAACTCCAAACTTCAGCCACTGGGGACCACCACGGACGTACGTTCACGTGATTGCATCAGTTCTTCCCGTTTACCTTATGTCTTTTTTCTGTGAGCCCAAATAGTTCTCGTGGCTTTTCTTTTCTCCGCTCCTCTGCCAGTAACTTAAGGGTACTTGTGTACCTTGGGCTTTCTTAGACACAGTGAATGTTTAACAGATGTTCCACAGAATTCTGCCTTCTATTTATACAGCTGACTTGGGAAAGCTTGGCAGGTTTACGCTGTGGATGACCTACAAGTTCTTGCTCATTTAATAACTATTAGGTGTGAACAATGCACATAGTGCTGCTGTCTCCTTTTCCACGGGTTCTCTGCTAAACTTAACGGCAGAATTCCAAATTCCCAAGCCAGGTTTTAGCCACATCCTTGTTGTATTGTTAACATTTTTAGGTGAATTGGTTTTATGGTCCTAAGTAAAATATGATCAGACAATTTCTGCTTAAGCTGATTAATACACATCTGATGCCCTGAAGTCGCCTTCAGACAGTTGTATGAAACGCTCTGGTTGATTGTTTGTCTAGCATACCACTTGCAGTATTTGCCATTTTCAGACAGTTTGCTCAAACTGCAAGAGGATGAATGTTTACTTGCACACCTGCCTGTTTTACCCTGAGTTTTTCTGAAATAAAAGCCTATTTGGCAGCAGAATTTTGTTCTTTTTGTTGTGTGAGGTCTGTGGAGGGTAAAAAGCCACCTCTATTCAAGCCAAAAGCCTGAGAATGCTCTCATCCCTTTACTAGATCTTCCTGAAAGACCAGAAGCTTACATTTATTTAAGGCTTTGTATTTATAGTTTTAAAAAAGCTGTTTCAAGCTGTTAAACGACCGCATGTATTTTTTCAGCGTTGAGATCTTCAGAGACCCTCATGTGTCTCTTGGAATCAGTATTGTTGGTGGACAAACTGTCATAAAGCGCCTGAAGAATGGAGAAGAACTTAAAGGGATCTTCATCAAACAAGTTTTGGAAGACAGCCCAGCAGGAAGAACAAGGGCTTTAAAAACTGGAGATAAAATACTTGAGGTAAATGCAGATAAACCTACCTTTTCATTCTGAGAAACAAAGATTGACTCAAACAGCTCTGGGAGGAGAGAGAGGCAAAATACTGCCACCCCTTCATGAAATAGGAATGACACTGTGTTTTGAAAACCAAAAGAAACCCCTGATGTCATCCTGTCTTTTTTTAAAGTCTCTCTGTGGAGATCTTAACATTCTCCTCTGTATTTAAGAAAAGAGAGGTCCTGCTATCTGCTGGGGAAATGAAAAAAAAAAAAAAGTGTAGTTTTCCCATATAAATGAGTAACAAGTTATAACCTATCTGCAAAAGCATAAGTTATAATATATAGAAAACCAGACTCTGGTTTGCTATTTTGTGTGTGTTAATTTGGAATAGGTAACACTGGTTAACTACTGTCTGGGCGAAATCCTTGATTCTGGCAGGGGCTGCGGGGGAGAAGGCCATTCCTGGCTCCTCTCTGGCTCTGTGTTGATTTTATTTACTCGTTTTTCTACAAGCGAAGACTACCAAATCCGGGTTCCCAAGCTGACGGTGCCATTCTTGTATGTGCTGTAGGTTGGTGTGGGAAGCTTTGAAAAATTGTTTCCAATCAGGTTTAGTTCTCAAACGGGTAAAAACTGACAGATTGTATTATACCTACCGTTATATCTAAGCATTTGCTGACAGTCTTACGTTTCTGCTTTGGGAAACGTGTGACCGGCTGTTAATTATGAATACTCAGAAATGGTCTTTTCCTTAAACCATCATGGAAATATACTTTAAAAATAATCACTCTTGACTACTTTTGGTACCTTCCTCAGATAATGCTAAATCTTCTGTGATGGGTGTGATCTCTTGTAACGACATTGTGCCAAAACCAAGCTGCCTATTAAAAATCAACATTGCTTATCAGGTTTCTGGGGTAGACCTACAAAACGCCACACACGAGGAAGCAGTAGAAGCTATCAAGAATGCGGGAAATCCTGTTGTGTTCGTAGTTCAGGCTTTGTCTAACATACCGAAAGTAAGTTTATTTGGTTTTATTCCAAAGTTTAATAAATGTGTAATACTCATTTAAACTTGGCTAAATTTCTTTCAGCAAATTCCATCAATTTTCATGTCCGTCCTTTCTGTCAGAGTTTCTGCTTATAGACCACGTGATTGATTGATTACTTTTCTGGCCTGATTTGAAGCCTTGTTTCTCTGATTTACATCTGCTTGATTTACATCTGTTGAGTAGGTGTTAATTCAGTTCTCCCACCTGTGTCATTGAGTCTGGCCCTGTGTTTCTCTGACGTAAATCAAGCAGATGTAAATCTGTTGAGTAGGTGTTAATTCAGTTCTCCCACCTGTGTCATTGAGTCTGGCCCTGTGTATTTTAATTTGTCCATATTTCATAATCTAAAAGTATCCTGTGACCCAAATGAACAGAAGTGTAATTAAAATTAGCCAGATTCACACTAGCAACTCTGTGTAAAATCAAAGGGACCTGAAGTAGTTATTTGGGAGCAAGTGAAATTCCAAGAGATTCAGACGCCTCCTCATCTGCAAGACCAAGACAAGAAACCCTTTTCTGCCTTAGTAAGAAAATGCATACGATTCCACCTGCCATGAAGCACGCACAGAGCCCCCAAGACTTCTGTGTACTTTCAGTGTAATCCGACAGTTTAATTGAGAATTTTAGTGGATGACTAGACTTGAGGAGACCTTTTTGACAACTGTAGACAAATCTGGCCCAACTGTATTCACTATTTTTCCAGTGTCCCAGAGAGTCTTTCAAAACCTATGGAGACTTTGACCAGCTATGCTGGGAAGGTGCTCAGGCGGTGATGGCAAAGGTCACAGTGATGGTAACACAGTTGGCTCCCTCTCGGTATCAGCTCTTTCGCAGAAAAGATCCAAAAATACTGTCAGAACGTTCATGTTTTCAGCTGCCTCCCTGACCCTGGCTTTCCTCGTCGATGTGGAGAGATCAAGGCAGAAATGGATAACTTGAAATTTGAGTTGCTTTGCTTTGAACTGTCGGCTGTAGGAAACTGGACATTCACAGACTTTCAGCAGCGTCACACAGTCCTGACTCCCATTCACAAAACAGGGTGCTGCCGGAGGAGCTGGAATGTATTACACTGGGGAAGAATAAGGAGCAGGAAGGAGGAATATTAGATAGAGGCTAAACTCGCTCCCTTTTATAAGGTGTCTGTGTGCATGGGCCCTGGCCTCTGTCTGAATCGCTGAGAACTGACACTCCGGGAGCACACCCTGAGCTCTGTGTCAGGAGTGTACATCCATGTTGTTGACTTCACAGTAATGTTTAATTGAATGAAGGGATGGGGCTGGATATCAAAACAGTGAGCACTGAAAAAAGTAGAGAATGTTTGTAGATTCAGTAAAACAGTGCAATTTAAAGACTGCACTGCAATGCCCTTCTCTTCGGTGCAAAATTACGAGTGCGCTGGGTAGCATTATTGTTGTCATTACCTAACCTTTGGATGTTTGTTTTCAGGCTATAATGCTCTTCCTAATGTGTGTAATATATGTGTTGTTTTTCAGGTGGTTTCTGCTGTACAGCCTAAGGGAGTCAAAGTCAGCAAAGATCAGGGTGCAGACAAAGAAAACACGAGTGAAAAGGTATTTACTCCGTTCAGTGCTATACCCAAGCTGTACTAAATCAGACGGTATAATAACATGCATTACAACTCTATGATGAGCCCCACCTGAAGTCTGAAATGAAATTTGAAGTGTTTTGTTGAAATATCTTTGAATCAAGTACCTTTTGCCAAACTGCTGCCAAATACAAGTCAGGCTTCTGACAAATGTTCTGTGGGTCTCCCCTGGGTGCTGAAACCCTGTACTTACTGCAGCTCTTCGCTGGCATCTTTCTGGAAGTACCTGCTTTGCTCCATGTGGAGGCAAATGGATTCTCTTTGTTCAGTAGAAACAGAGGAATAATAACATGTACACAAATTATATCCTTCATGTGAGGCTGGCTGAAACTCAGTAAAGTCATGTTACAGCATAATTAAAACCCCTAAGTCTCCTACGTTTCCCATTGCTGTGTAAAACAAGGAAATGACCGAGGGATCTGTAGCTGGCCAGCTAATTGTGAAGCAAGTTCTGCACAGTAGCTTGCAAACAACTTCACAGCAGATTTAAAAGAGAAAAGATGTTTCCTCTAAATAAGTGGATTTGTTTTCATTGCTGTGATAAGGGAAAAATTTAAATTTCTCATTCCCAGCCAGATTGCTGTAATGGCCGAGGTATTTTCCTGTGGAAACTGTGGTGGCTGATGAGCGCAGGTCAGGTACTTTGAGGGTGACGGAACTGGAGGAGCAGAGACAGAATTAGTGCAGACCATAACTTTTCCCCAGCGCAGCTTACCGTGCTGACTGCGCATACGATGAACGTAGTAGTCTGGTGTGTGGTGGGTCACTGAGAAGGCCTTCTTGCCTCCAAAAGTTTGTGTGAGACTCCTTTCAGATCCTGTCAGATACAGAAGCTACGAGGCTCAGTTATTAAAAAAAAAAAAAATAAAGGTGTTGAAGTCATGCTTTCATGCCAGTGGATAATGCTTACAATGGAGCAGTGACAATCCCCTTTTCTTGGTTTTGTTATCTATATTTCTAATCTCAAAAGTGCTCATCCTCCAGCAATGTGCTGCCTTTAATCTCGAGGACTCCGGCGTGTTGCATTCTGCAGCGTTTGGAGGTTAAAGAGGGAGACTAATCTTTTTCAAACCTTTTTCATCTATTGGTGCTGTAAACTGGTGGGTGGAATACAGAAGAGCTTTAGTGCATAAATATGTGGCTCCCTTTTCGCTTTGAACGTGGATTCACAAAGCAGCCATACTGTGCTACAGTAAGGGCATCTCGGAGTTGGGAAGAGGTGCTATTAGTGGATTACTAGGCTGCATCCCTGTGGGGAATCAATGATATTTCTAGTCCAGTCTTCAAAGTGTCACAAAAGAGTTTGGTTTGAAAGCAGCCACATCCAGCTGGAAAATCTGCCTGTTCCTGTATGATGAATTATCCTTTCAATACTGCAGGTTTTCTCTGATTTGGTGGTGTTAATCCTCCTTTATTGATCTGTTTGTTTAAAAAAACATCACTTGAAGTAATTTATATAAAACCACTTAAAACAATTGAGCTTCGTGTGGACAAACAAGCATTTATCAGCAGCCCTGACTAACTGGGGAGGTCCTGGTTGACCGGAAGTTAGCAAATGTGACACCCGTCTACAAGAAGGGCCAGATGGGGATCCAGGGAGCTTACGTGCCTGTCAGCCTGACCTCGGAACGGGGGAAGGTTATGGGGCAGATCATCTGGAGTGCTATCACATGGCATGTACCAGACAGCCAGGCCATCAGCCCAGTCAGCGTGGGTTTATGAAAGGCAGATCCTGCTTGGCTGGCTTTTCAGCGGGT
This sequence comes from Eurypyga helias, assembly GCF_000690775.1. Taxonomy (NCBI): domain Eukaryota; kingdom Metazoa; phylum Chordata; class Aves; order Eurypygiformes; family Eurypygidae; genus Eurypyga; species Eurypyga helias. The sequence goes on from NW_010244137.1 coordinate 63,301, forward strand.
CAGGAGGGACAGGAGAGCCATAGCAAACTGCTGGATAACCTTAGGTAATTTCACACAGGCTTTCCAACAAAAGTTTGAGGTCATAAAAAGCCAGATGCCAACATTTAGACTAAGGGCAATTCCTAAATTATAGTGATACTACAGATTTGTCACAGGCAGCTGAAAGTGGGGCGGCAGGTTTTCTGTCTTTACCTGCTTGGGAACGTAGAATGCGAGTCCTCATGGTTCCTGAATCTCCTGGGTTTTGCACAGTTCTACCTGTGTTGGCATCAAGCAGAAAGTGGGAGGCGAATTTGGTGTATTGAATACTTTGGGGAAACAGCTGTCATGTTTCCAAGTGCTCTTATTATCCACTCTACTGCTATTGGGTTGAATTAATTTCATTTATTATTGTTGTGCTGTCTTCAATGCAGCACTTTCCTGTAATGTTTTTAAAATGGATGTGATGATGTATATTTAATCTCACGAGGTTTTCTACGTAGCTTGCATTGCAGTTTGCTAGTTAGACTATTCTATACAACTTTAGGCTTAAGATTTTAGAAATCCATATGCAGGTTCAGCTTTCATTGTAACAGTGAAAGATTTTATTCCGAGTTTGATGTTTGGGTGTTGAGTTGTATTTCCCAGCTGCAGAAGAAATTAATGACGGGCATTCTGGTTGCCCTAATGGCATATCGTATTCGGTGTTGCCTTTCTAAAGTGCATCCTGCTATTAGTAGTGAGGTTGCATGGGATAGGGCTGAATGTAATTTAGCTAAATCCTGTAGCGACCTAAGGCACGATCCAGTTACTTGGAGCTATAAAAACAGTTTCTCAGATGGACCAGCGCCTGTTTTCATTGGATTCAGAGCCTACTCTCTGTGCCTGCTATGTACCGCTACATGCATCATTATAGGAGATGCCTGTATTTATGTGAGGTAATAGAATTTTATTGTAAGTTATAATGCAAAATCTTTTTTAGATTTAAGCTGAAGTATAGATGAACTGTTATGTTTAAATACTCGTAGATGCACTAGGATGACTGAGTTCTTATTTTGTTTTTAAAGATTTGGCTTTATCAGTATCAGGCAATTTTGTTGTTGAGTCTCTGATGATAAATGAGCACAACTTAATGTTTATTTTTAACCCTTGATTAATGCTCACACTTTCATGTTTGTGATGGTACATGAGTGTTTTGTCAACGAGGTGTGCATGAATAATTGTATTTTCTTTTTTTGATGTTCAGTGTCACTTCATGTCCTGATTTCTTGCACAAAAAGCCTATGTTGCAGAATTTTGCCTTGCTATTAAGTGTGGTGTATGTGCACATAGGGTGCAGTAGTCCATGGGATTTTTTTCCTTGTGCCTGGAGGTTACAAAACATGTAACTATTTGTCTTTGAATCCATTAGAGAAAATATGGGGCTCCGCCTCCAATGAAACTGCCACCTCCTTATAGAGCACTTGAAAGGCTGCATGCAGAGGACGATGACGTGGAAGAAGAGGAGGATGAGGATGCTTGTGCAGAGAGTGAGTAGTGCCACGACCGCTATGTCAGATTACATTTATGGAAAACAATCAGATTGTGATAAGCGTACCTGCCGTTTATTGCTTGTCTTATGGGGAGTAGCACTCCGTGTGGCAATAGCATGGAATCCTCAGCCTTGTTCTTACCAAGGGCTACTGATTTGTAACTTGGATAGTCTTCTCTTCCCAGCCGGGCTCCTACAGCTCAGCTCTTCCAAAGAGACGTAGCAAGGGCTCTGTTTGTTTTCAGTCTAAAGATGCGCAAGCGACGTCTGGAGGACTTGCTTTGGCAGTGATGGCAGCAGTGAAAGGCAGATGTGCTTACAGCTGTAAAGCAGTGGTACTCGAGCAGGCGTAGGTTGAGAGCCACTGGTGCATAGTCCTTGTCCAGAAAAGCCTGCAGTCGAGTTCAGACAGTGCTCTTCAAGCGAAATACTTCCATTTAAAAAGAAAAATCTGCTGATCTGTTGTTTCGGCACTGTACTGAAAAAAAGGATCCCTGTTTTTGGTAGCACCTTTTATGAGAAAGGTTCTGCAATTGTCCACTTCTGGGTTTTGCAGTAAATTATGATGCTGTGCCCTCTGTGGAAGAGTAGAGACCTGAAGGAGTAGGATGCGGTGCAACTTCAGAGCTTCCATCAGCACGACTTAGATTCCAGCATACTGCTTGCCAATTAAAACTTCGGATAAATGGAATATTATCTATAGCTTATCTTCCAGTAAAGCATTTAGGAATACTAAATTTGCAGTTAGCAGTCCTAAATTATTTTCTAAAATTAGTTACCTTCTGTTTTTTTCTTTATACTCGCCTGCACCAAATCAGCACACATGTGGGGGCTTTGTTGGGGTTTGGTTTGTGGGGGTTTTTTGTTTTGTTTTTTTTCTACAGTGATTTTTCCCATCATCTTTTGTCTTGGAGAGGTTTTTGTTTGCACTAGTTATGGGTAAGCCAAAGCAGAGAGATGCCTTTGTAGCTTTTGACCTTGAAGCAACCATGGCTCCCATTCACAGTGGAAGCTCCTAATTTGGGGCCTGCTGGTGGGAAAGCTCTTCCAGCTGCTCTTGCTGATTTTCTTGGCAATGGCGTGCCATTGAAGCTGAGATAATTAATGAGTTTGGTTGGTTTGTCACTTTTAGGGCTGCTTTGGTGGAGACAAGAAGGATTTTTTGGAAGGCTGTTCTCATGGAAACAGCAATGAGGGTGCAGAAGCAGGGCGTTCAGCTCTGCCTCTGTTGCTTTAAGGGAAAGCTGCGATTTCATTAACTAACAGAGGTTTTCCCAGAATTTTTCTCCCTTACTGAGTTTGTCATCTCATCCATTCGGAGTTTGCCACAGTTACCTCAAGGAGGTTTTCCATTGTTTTTGTGGGGAGTGGTGGTCAGGAGGAGCAATTGACTGCAGACTCTCTGGATGTTGGATTGAATATATCTTGGGCTTTTAACCAACCCTGTCAACTTCCAGTCGTAGCAAACTGATTGCAGCTTGTTACCAAAGTCCCAGGTAAAGGATATATTTGACAAGTAGCCTGACACCTGAGTCATCTAATGAGGATATTCCTCAGTCTGAGTGCTTGCTAGACCTAAGACTTTGCACAGAAATAATTTCTTATTGATGGGCTTGGTCATTTTTCAGCTGTTCTGCCATCCCTAACGGTATTGCTAGCTGAGTCTGATAGCTGAAAAGGTAAAGCTACTTCTGAAACCGAATTCATGTGTCCTTCCAGATTCGGCAGCAGCAAGCAGACCTGCTCAGGTGAATCTCCTTCTCTCTACCCTTCTTACTGACTGAAGTTGAATGTTTTGCAATAGCCATCTTTTCCATAAATGTTGGAAAGCCACGATAAGCATTTTCCATTTTATTATTCGCCACCTCATTCTATTTCTTTTTAGTAAAAAAACCAGGCTAAGGAAGCTTAAACTGAGTTTGGGCCTCAACCCTTGAAGTAAAAAGCATGTTAGAAACGATCTAACTGTGCCTAATGATATTAAGCATCTTGGCAGCTGTGGAATGGGCTTTTGCAGAGTCTCTTCTTTGTGATTACTTGAATAAAGTTTTCTCTGTAAATTACAGTACAGGTTTGTTTTTGTGAACTACGTGATGTTCGTATCTTCTGTCCTGATTCTTGAGTGCCTTTCCCAGTAATTTCAGTCCAGGCTGGTACTTGCCTTTTTGACACTGTCCAGTTTCACACTGATCAATTCCTCACCCACATATCCTACTAATTCTACTGCTTTTGTAAACTTATTAGCTAATAATTTTTGAGCTTCACTGAACTAGATTTGTTATCTTCCTTATTTAAAAGATCAAGTATCTTCAAAGGAAGAAGTGGCATCAGCCCAAGTAAATCCATGTCACAGCCTCTCCTTTCATTTACTTTCCGTAGTTCTCAATCCGTGCGGTAGCGTGGGAGGCCTTAGTGGGCATTTTGAGGTGGGGCAGCTGTTACATCTGTACTCTGGTTGTGCTCCTGATGGATTTGATTCTATTTGTCAGCATTCTTACTAATACCACTGCAGCGTCACGAACCCGCTGATCATTTTCTTTCATGCTCCAGAAGTACTTGACTTGCTCCACCTGACATTTTTTTGCCTTGCATGTCACTTCTTTGGACCCATGCTTTCAGCTTTTGTCTCCATCGTTCCCCACACTGCAAAGGAAAGCAAAGCACTGTTAGTCTCCCTACCACGTCTGGAAAATTCTTCTTTCCTTTCTGTCCCCATCCATGCTGCCTCTCAGCCTCCGAGTTTTGTCCGTTTTCCCCTTCAAGTGCCTGAATAACCTTTTGGTGTTGCTTTCATTTCCCCTGTGGGATTTAAATCCACTTGCCTTTTGGCAATGCTCCCTTTTATTCCTGCTTTTCCACCACTGAAATGGTGGATTCATTGCTGACTTGTTGGAACCTTTCATTGCTGACTTGTTGGAACCGACAGTCATTTTTTGTAATGTGCTCCCTTTTCAGAGGTTGTTCTTGATCTGAAAAGGGTGAATCCTTGTTGGGAGCAGAACTGCTGGGTAGCTCCTGGTTTAGAGAAATTCCGGACATCCTCCATGTTTCTGTGGTTTAAGAAGTTTAAAGAAGTTCCAGGTGGTTTGGTGGTGGTTTTTATTCCAAATGTGTCTTCTTGCACCCAAGACCCTTAGTTTCAGACCGGCTTCTCCTTTGTATTTCAGTTTCGTCTGAACCCATTACTTCCAATATTATTTTCTAAGTTTTAGAGAGTTTTTTGCTAAACTCTGGAGGCAAGTTGAAAATGGTATTTCCTCTTGGTTTATTTCTTCTGGTGGTACTGTCAAATGTTGGTCAGTATTCAACTCTAACCCCATCTGATGTGGCTTTGGTTTACTCTTTGCTTTGACTTTGCTGTTTTAAGACTTTAAGTTTACACTGCAACAGGCGCCTTCAGTATGATGCATCTTACAGGCCTGAAAATGTTACAACGTGGGTTTGGAGTTTTTCCTCCCCACGCTGGAAGCGCTTCCACCGTGGCAGAGGTTATTTTGGAGGCAGTCCATCTCCACGAAGAGGTTCTTCAGGCTTCCCAAGCCTTACAACCATCAGGTTTTGAATGGGATTTTTTAAAAACCAAAACAAGTACAGGAGGGGAGTGCATCCAGAGGAGCTAGTTGTACTTGGAAGCAGCTGTGCTACGGGCTGGTGTGTCCCCTTTGGGTGGCGGACGGCTGTAGGTGTGCCCCAAGAATCTGCTGGTAGACTAATGTGCACCCTGTCGCAGCTTATTGCTCTAATGAGGGGTTGGTAGTAAAAAGCAGCAGAGGAAATGGATGGGCAGAGTAGCTTGTAATGGAATGTTTGTAAGGTTTTCCTTGGGGCATTCATAACTCTGCAGTTCAGATACACGTCTGTGATTGAGTTGAAGCTCGCGTGGAAAAGACCTCAAAAACCATCATAAGAACCCTAAAAAGACAACTGTTGAAAGAACTTGGAATCCTTACTTTGGCGTTGTATTTTTTTACTGAAATCTTTTGTCCCGTTAGTAGACTGAGATTGATCTGGTTGGTTTCAAATAAGCTTAGAATAATAAAAATAGATAATAACAAAAGATTTGTGAAAGGTGGTTAAGATAATGGACTAGATAGTGCTGCGCTCAGACTTCCTGTCTGCAAGGATATTTAACGGTATCTAATAAGGGGATAATAATGCCCCCTTTCTTTTATTTTGTCTCTAGATAATGTAGAAATCAATGAAGCTGTAGGAAAGCATTATGATTTATCTCCCTAAAATGCTTTTTGAGGAATGGTGGTTTCTCTACCAGAGCAAGAGACTCTAAAACCCCTCTGGGGTTTTGACTTCGCGTTCCCCGTTGGGATAAATCCCTGGCTGTGTCGGGGGGAAGAGGGGAGAGTCTGTGTGTGCTCACGTGCGTCGGTTGGGTCGGACAAACCCACGCGGCCTGTTTGCTAGGTTGGGGTTAGAAGGCGCTTGGGCCCCCACCCCCCCTGAGGTTTTAGCAGCTTCCGTAGTGTCAGTGACGCCCATGCTCGCAGCAGAGGACGGTCGCTTTTGTTAAAAACAAGGTGGGAAAAAAGGGATCGAGTTCAGTTGAGGCTTTGTAGAGGTATGGTTGAGTCTACGGGATAAAACCCCATGACCTCAGGAGGTGTCTCTGTACTGCTATGGGCAAAAATGGGAAAGCAATCGCTTGCCTTCTGGAGAAGTGCCAGAATTATTAACAGTGGCTAGATCATAGAATCATAGAATGGTTTGGGTTGGAAGGGACCTTAAAGATCATCTAGTTCCACCCCCCCTGCCATGGGCAGGGACACCTTCCACTAGACCAGGTTGCTCAAAGCCATATCCAGCCTGGCCTTGAAGACATCCAGGGATGGGGCATCCACAACATCTCTGGGCAACCTGTCCCAGTGCCTCCCCACCCTCTCTGTGAAGAATTTCTTCCTGATATCTAATCTAACCCTCCCCGTTTTCAATTTGTACCCGTTACCCCTTGTCCTGTCACTACAGGCTCTTGTAAAAAGTCCTCTCCCAGCACCCTTGTAGGCCCCTTCAGATACTGGAAAGCTGCAGATAACCCCCAAACCACTGACAAATCAATATCATTCCTGATGATCTGCCTGTTTGGAGCCTGGTTTATGCAAATCTGGGCTGAAACAAAGGAAAAGCAATTCTTAATGTTATTTTAAGAGCGGGGCGGGGGTCGCACCCCAAAGCAGTGATCTGCAGGGGAGGCAGCTGGTGCAGCCACACGCTGCCTCTCCAATAGATGTCACTGCAGCCAACAGCAAACGGAGATGGTGCTCCAGGGCGAGGATGGAGCTTGGGGGAATGCTTCCAGCTCGCTGAAAATACAATATTGAAAAACTAGTAATCGCAATATTTAATTTTCTTAACTGTAGAAACAAGTGGTTTTAGTACGATGGATTTCCGAAGATCATGCAAGAGCCGGGATTAGATGAACAGAGCTGTGACTTTCATTTTTTTAAGCTCTCTGTTAATCTCTATTTAATATGACTCTCTACTGTTAATCTTCTTTTCCCATTCTCGTTCTGACCCATAATTAGCTAAAATATGTAAGCTCTGTAACCAGCCCTAATATCAGATCCAGAAGGGCTGTTCATGCTGGGCAGACTCGCAAGCTGTCGTGCCACATGAGGACAGATTACAGTGTTGGTGTCACTCTAGTGTGAGTCTGTGGGTTAGTTTGGGGGTTTGTCATTGGGCTGTGAGGGGTTTTTTTCACTCTATTTGTGAATCACATGCACAGTTCTCATCATCTGAAGTATTGCAAAAGGAAATTACATTTTTGATGAATTAATAGTAAAATTGCAGCTGGGACTTCTTGTATTTTTTACTGCGTGCTTGCACATAATGCACCGAACAGATGGCTTTGTGTGTGCTGTGCTACATGTTCTAAAGAAAGGACAATGAACTTTAAAAATGAACAAATTAATGGTATTAACGAAATAACTGAGTATTTTGAGTTAAATGTAACATTTGGAATAGCGAATTAGTAAGGACTTCCCAAAATAACAGTATGTTTATAAATTTTGAGGGAGATTTTATCTTTTTTTAATTACTAAATGAGGGATTTTGAGCCTTTTCAATGTTTCAGTTCAGCAGTCATTGCAGAAAAAACTAACGCTGCTGGTGCGTGGCTTCGGCAAAATACAAGTTGTGATGAAGTTTGAATCTTTCTCATGTTTATGATGACAGTTTGGTTTTGTTTTCTGACACTAAAACCCCCACGACCAAACCCTACGCCATGAGCACGTATCAGCGTTGGGAAGCTGCAGGATTTGCAGCACTGGATTAAGAACACATCTAATGAAGCCATTTGACTAAGAGAAATTAATGTTTAACCCCTGTAGCTTGCATGAAAAGGATGCTTAGATAAATAATGCCTATTAGCTGCTACTTTGCCGTGCCGTGGGTCGTTAAGCGCGGTAGTACCTGCAGCTAACAGCCATTAAAAGCAAACGTTGGAGGTGACTCGTGCTGGGGATAGAGATGTCATTCGGATGCTGGCAGAGTAAGCCAGAGCACAAACAGCCGCCATGGAGCATCCGTGGGTCAGATGTGGGGAGCCGGGGATCTGCTGCTCCCTGCATACTTTCATAGGCAGCTTTCATCTGCTGGCAGATGTAACTGTTAGCTTGTGGGTAGCTTGAAATTAATGTAATTGATGGCATCTCATAATAGAAACAGACAGACGGTTTGCCCTTAAGGAGAGAAAAATCTCAGAAAAATAGGCCCAAGGTCGTCAGAAGAAAGACGAGCGCTGAGTCTGTGTGTGATGAGGATTTGAGCTGCTTACAGCACTGAATGTTTGTCAGGAATGCAGATCCCTTGAAGTACATGCTGGTACAGCAATGGTACAAGGGGGTTTCCCAGGTAAGGATTCAGATCTCTCTCTATATTGTGCTTGTTTCCAGGAAGTCATTTTAAGTATTTTTAGTGATAATTTAGAACTAGTGAAGTGCTGGAGATAAGAAAATAATAGAACAGATCATTATTTTTTTCCCCTCAGTTTGAAGCGTGGACCTATAGCATGACTGTAATACTGAATGCTTTTAACATCTTCCATGTATTTTGCCTTGTGTTTGCTTATAAATCATTGTTTCTGTGTATGCCGGTGTTCAACATTCTTATATACAAAACTGATGTGAGCACGCAGTGCTTAAAGTATAAGAATTCCTAGCATTACATTTCTTGCTATATGGAATAATCTACTCTTCCATAACTGTTATTGTAATGCAGAGACAGATGGCTGAATTTTCTTCACTTTGCTTGTTAAGAATGTGTTAGGTAAATGTTTTTAGACTAAAATAAAAAGCTGCTGGGGAATCTAAACTGAATATTCAGCATTTTCATGGTATAAAGAGGCAAAATAAGAATAAAGCAATGTGATAGTAAACAAATGAGCTATTTGCAATGAAGGATAATCTAATCTTTAAATATTGCCTTAGATTGCATTTGTTCTTAGGTATGATCTTTTCTTCCAACACAAGCCAGGTATCCAGAGAATAGCATTAAAATGCTAGGCATGAAATACACTGATTTGATGTTTTAAGGTTATTGCATTGTCTAAGGCATGGTGCAGGTGGCTTATGTCATTCGGGATCTTTGATCTTACTCAGGTGTTACAGAGAAGTAATTTCATATAACTTACAGATAGATGATAATGTCTGTGGTATAAATCTGCACACAGAGGTATCACTGTACAAACTTACTAAAAGAGGATAATACAAGCACATCTTTATATTGCTGTCATTGAAGAACACTTAGCATCACTGCGATGACTTGCAACTAGAATATGTAAAAAGGATGCAAATATTTAAATAAATAATTGAAAGACAAACACTAGCCCATAAAAGGTGGTTATATGTTGGTATTCTTGAATGTCTGATTTTTAGATAGGAAGATATCTTTCATCATTACCATCGTAAATTACGTTGCTTCACTGCACACACCAAAAAAAAAAAATCAAAAAGAAACTCTGCTGTGAATCATGCCTTGTCCAGACTAGCACAGCCTTGCTCTTAGTTAGAATGCAGAACAGATCATTTGCATAATAGCTCTGTTCCACAGTGGTCTGCTTGGTTTGAACAGTAGCTGCTCCAGATATGTAGTGGAAGTAAGCCCCTAACAGAAGGGGAAGTAAAAATGTTAAATGACAATAATTTTGTCTTTACAGATGCTACCGAGTATTTTCACAGTTTCCCCAGTGTTACCGTAATTGAGACAGCTGTCCAGAACAACTTCTTTAACTGTTGGGAAAGGGGGAGTTCTCTTTTGCTCCTCACTCTTAAGACTTGATTCTCCCTTATTCAATGTAGTGGCTTAGGGGCTAGTCATCAATTTACCCTCTGCTTTAGCAGGTCCCTCATTGCTCTGTGTCGGGACAGCCTGCATCTAAAGAGCAATCCAGAGTATTTATCTGGTACGCTCTGACAGATGAATAAAAATTTCCTTTGTGCCTTGTAGTGGCCACACACATACTGAAAACCACTTGCAAACACATGACGTACGAAGGAGATCTATATATGCGTAGGCTTTTTTATATGTGTGTGTGTGTCTATAAACGACTGCTGTCTCCGTCGGATGAGCATCTCTTTGTATCAGCAAATTCAAAGCACTTTGGCCATATTGAAATTAGAAGAGAGATTGTGGCAACTGGCTAAAGGGCAGGTGGTTCTTTCTGCTCCTCCGAAGTAATGGTAAGTCTTAGTGTAATGATGGGCATGTCCCATGCTTCATCAGTGCGTAGAGATCATGGCTTGTGCTTCTCTGTCTCCTCCCAAAAAAAGTTATCGGAGGAAATGGGAAAGCATTGGGCTTTTAGGGATCAACGAGGAAACAGCACATTTCTGCTGCTGTGAATACAAAAAGTGCACACGTGTGTGCACTTTGCTGGGCGGAGATGGAGTGGGGGTCAGGGGAGCCCTCCAACCCGAGGCCCCTGGGTGGTGCTGGCACCCCCTTGCAGAGAGCCGCGTGCGTGGGCAGAGCCTGTGGCTGTCGCCCCCATTCTGCGTGGGCCCTCCGGGTGCTCCCCAGAGGCGAGGGGTGAGCACCTCCATCGAGACGCCCGTTAATCCAAGTTCCCTCAGTGGGTGGGAAAGCGTTTCCAACAGGCAGATGGCACGGCGGGTACCGCTGGCTGGCAGCATCTTGGTGCTGTGTGCTCCCAGCTCTCCCCTCGCCCTGCCCACTGCTGGTGCTGTGCGAACCAGCTGCTGTCAGCATCCACAGCTGGTATTCGACATCCAGGACCATCGTGATGTTGGCACCGTTTTCTGGAGTCATTTTGGGAAGGTAATGGAGAAGGTGGAGCAAAGCGGAGTAATGGGGTTCGGGAGTCAGAGTGTGCCACAGGAGAATAGGACAGGTAAGGGGACCACTTAGGGTCTTGGTGTGGGGAAGGGCAAAGCTGCAGTGCGGGGCCGGACCCTCCTTTTCTGCATGTCTCTGTGTGCAGACAGTCCAGCACAGAGCCAGGAGTCACTGCCGTCCCAACAGCAGCAGCTGAGTGAGCCAAATGTGGGAATTCCTGTTCAGGTGACGAGTGTACTACTGCCAGGGGACAGAGCTACAGGTGGATTGTGTATGTTGTCCAAAGCCAGGAGGGGTAAACCTTGACTTCGTCATACTGGTTTGTGATTGTTCTGTAGATGTCAAATGCTTTTAGCAGTTGTTTTGGAATTTTTTTTAATGCTTTAGGTAGTTTCAGAGGATTTCTGTATCCCTTAACTGAAAGCCAAGTGCATTAGCTATCACATATATCTAAGTAAGTACTTGTTTTATCTGTGATTTCAGAACTGTAAGCTTCAGTAGCATTTTTTTTTTGGCCTGTGAATGTTAAACTTTAGTAGCATACTCAGCTGGATCCTCTGTAAAGTGAGATGGGACGTCATCTTTTCCATGGTGTGATAGTCCTGGGAGTATTATGAGATACTGAACATAAGGTCTCAGAGCTGTAATGTGCTGTTACTTAGAGCTGAACCACATACCCAAATTGGGAGGAATTTGGAGGGAAATGCCAAAGAGTATGTACATACAAGGTGTTTGTGTATGCACATGCATGTGGAGCTAAGTGACAGCTCTTCACGCTGTCCTTGTGAGAGCAAAGGGATTGCACCATCCAGAGAGTTCTCAAAGGTACTGCGCTAAGTCGCCATCGCTCCGGGTGCTCTGGAGTGAACAGCAAGCAGCAGCATTTGCTGTGCCTTGAAACAACAGCAAAGTGTATCCTGTACTACTACAGTGCGTAATGGTCCTGAAATTGTCTGACCTGGCAGAGCCATGACTGTTTCCTATCGCAGCCATCAGGACTGCTCAGCTGCGACGGATCGGCTGGATGCCCAGGGAGGGAGAGGGATGAGGCTCCCTCGGTGCTGGACCCTCCTGGTCCCCTTGCCAGGCTCACCGGTGACTTGCACCTTCAAATCCGGACATCTTTCTGCACTGCTTTGTAAACCTTAATACAGACTGTGTTGTGAACCAGAAACTGTGTTTGGGGAAAAAAACATGTCTCTTTTAAACCCCGGAAGGTTTGGCTGTACTTTGCTTCACTTTGTAACCTGTCACCCTCTTTAGGGATATGACGAGTTATTTGAGGGTTAACGCAGTTTCATTCTGTTGTGTGTCGCTGATGCATTTAAATGGACAATGGAGCAATTTTACAGCAAGAGCTCATTTCAGGATTGAGTTGTTAGAAGTATAGAAGGTGTGATTTTTGAAATACCGTTTTTCAGGGGAAGAAAGCCATTCAGTGAACAGCCTGACAGCGTGGTACTTAGTGAGGTATCACTGAAGGGCTGGGAGAAGAGTGGAAGAGGAGAAAGAGGGATGAGATGGGGATGTGATGGACGAGGGAGCAAGTAGAGCTGTATGCAAGGATGAGCATGGGCAGTTATGAGTGAGGGCCAAGAAAGAGGTTAAAAGGAAATCTGTGAGGAATGGGGAGCTCAGCGAAGCCTTTCAGGGACAGAAGGACGCGGTCATTCTTTTGTGTGTGCAGGAGGCATATTGTGGCGTTGTGAATGAATAGGACTTGCACGGTGACACGCGTCAGGGAGAGCACCGGCTCGGAAGGGCAGAGCGAGCCGGACCCGCAGCAGCTGCTGCCAGCGCGAGCGGATGGCTGCTGGCATCCGAGCAAACCAATGGGATAACCCTTCCAGCATCCCTGGATGGGTCTGTATAGCGGCCAGGTGGTACATCTGCTCCGGCCTGTCCTCCCCGTCCCTCAACAGCCCCGTCTTGGCAGACCTTCCCCCTTCCCTTTCTGGCTGCTTTCTGCGCTCTGCTCAGAGAGGGACGTTTTGGGGGGAGGGCAGAGGTACCGGTTGGGTACTCTCCACGCTGCCTCCGGCCGGGACTCGAGTGCAGAGTTGTCAAGAGTTTAATGAGTACTTCTGTGAGTACTGCAGCTAATGAAGTTGGATTCCTACAGATTTGTGTCTCCCGTTTGACTGACTTGGGTGTTGAGGAAGGTGTGAGCTCTGATTTAAGCTTTTCCTGTGGCTGGAGCATTTCTAAGGGCTTTCTCCCATGTGAATTCTTTGACGCTTTAATAAGGTGTGATCTCACACTGAAGTCTTTCCCCCAGCCAGGGTATTTACCAGGTTTCTCTCCTCCGTACGGCTGCCTGTTTTCATGAACCATTTACAGTACCTTTGAGACCCCTCGTCCACCATCAGATTTGCTTCAAGTTTGCCAGCAGGTTCAAAGGTTTTGGGGCAGGAGCTTGGATTGCACAGGGTATGATTGTATAAGCTTTGTTCCTGTAGGAAAACAGAGTAAAATGATCTACCATAAGAATTAAGCTTAATTTGTATTAAGAGATTAAAATATAATTAATCAACACTGGAGCATAACCCCCAGACTGCAGTTCGGAAGACCTGGCGTCTCTTCTGGCTTGGTTGCCGTCTGTTGGATGTCTTGGTTAGCCATCTGTCGTAAGACACACAAAGCATCTTGAGCCTTCTGGAGCACTGTGCCACAGTTTCCAGGGGTCAGATGGCCGTTTAAAATTTAAAAAATAAAAAAATTAAACAGAGGATCCCTGGAGTTCCAGTTTACCCAAAGACAGTGTTTATTCCTGAGGAGCAAGTCCTGGATGCATCTGAATCATCCATTTGAAGGCTAAATTGCTCAGGAGAAGAAAAACCCGTTGAATATCAACCCAAAAGAATTCCCATACCCCACTCTTATTTTTCCCCTCAGGCATTTGGTTTTTAACCTTCTCTTAGTTGATTTCTTCCTCCAGTCAGAGCGGAAAAAGTAAGGCTGTTTAATAGAGAGAAGTTTATCCGTTTAGCTCTTCCTCTTGGATAAATCCTTGGAGATGAATTTCTTTTGCCAGAAGGAAAAATGAGAGTGCTTGACATATTGCAAGTCTCTGTTCACATACACATCATCAATTTCCTGATTATAATTGTGTTCATTTAAAAATTGCCCAAAGCTTAATGCATTAATATTTTTATTTCATTAAATACTTTAAAGAGAGGCTATTTGTTACCTAATAACGTATTTTGATACTAAAAAAACCTGTTCAAATACTCTGTTCACTTGTTTGTGATTTTCTTCTGCAGAGAAATGAATACCTTGCTTTTCAGCTCGAATTTGAAATGTGGTATAAGCAAAGGTGTCTGACCCTAATCCCTTTATTTTACTTCTCTTAGAAGGGAAAACAGGTCTGCCAGACTCTGTCCTTTGGAGAGATTAAAAACAATCAGAATTTCTGATACAAAATATTGTCTTATTTAATCACATCTGTCAAGTTTTATGATGTCGTAAGTGCAGCATAAACCTGATTGACTTCTTGAACAGACTCTCAAGACAGCTGATTAAATATGATGTACAGCTTATGTAGAGAGAGTATACAACCGGTTTATGATTTCACAGTGATACTAATGGGGGGCTATGTGTGGGGAGGAATTGTTATCCATTCATCTGTCTGGATCCCCTGCCTCACCTGATGGAAAAAGAAGATGGCAGTTGGGTGTATAAGTGCAAGAGTTGCTGTCTGTCTGATACTTTGAGTGGCAGAAAAATCTGTTCTTATTAGCACAGCACAAATACTCTCAGTTTATATCAAATAGGACAATTTGAAAACATTCCAGTAATAAACCTTTGCTTTCTCGTTTTAAGAAGAGACAGTCGAGTTAGTGCTTTGTTTGGTTGGTGCTCTTCTCTTTTGGAGTAACAGCATTAATCACAGTAGTTTTCAGGCTGGAAGTTTGCATTTTAGTTGTTTGACTATATGGGAAGCGTTCACTTTGTCGTCCTCCTCCGGGGGAGCACGTTTTCCTGCCTCCGCCCTCCGCTTCCCCGCTGCTGTGTGCCTGTTGCTCTTCCCCTCCTCAGCCGGTTCCACGCGCTCGGCAGAAGGCTGCTCCGTCGCTGGAGGAATGGCCTTCTGGTGGGTCAGCGGCCGCCCCGGCCCACGGAGGAGTCTGAGGGGCGCGAGAGATGGCTCCAGCTGAGGAGGGAGGGAGGACCTTCTCCTTCAGCTCTCTGGCTTGGGAAAGGGGTCCTGTGGATTAATGTGACCACCGGTAGCCAGTAGCAGTCTCTTAATCCTGAGGGAGCAGAGCTGTGTATTAGAAACCTCGTTCGGCTGGTGGGGAGTGGGTCTCCCTCTTCTGAGGTGCGGGTCTCTCTTGGACTGGAAGCCAGCAGTTGCCCGGTGCTGCCGATCCCGTGGCCTTGTGTACCTGTCTCACCTGTAATTCTGTGGTTATTGCATTAGCCGTCATAAATGAAATACGCACACCATAGCTGGAGATATGGAAAGATATAGTAGAATAATTATTATTGGATTTATACTAATAGAAGAGGCTTTAAAGTGAAATTCTAGGTGTGTATTTGTCTTGTTCCAAGGCACAGAAATCTGTAGGCCCCAGCATTGCCAGGTGTTGCAGTCAATTTTCGTTTTTCATTTTGCTTCAGCAATCAAAGGTGAGTCATGATATTGGGAAACTCAGGTTTAGGCTTAAACAAAGCCTCTAAGCATTGCTTGGTGTTGTAAAATCTTGAAAATGGCTCAAGTGCAATTGGATAGCTCAAAACCCAGGACCTTGAACTGACTCGGACTTCCTCTTTGGAAATTCCCCGGCTCTGCAGGAGCATTGCCTGACACAGGGAGGGATGGGGTGTGCTGGCCCTGTTCCTCTAATTATCAAAACATTATCTAATGTTTTGTTTCTGGGCTTCATATCTGGAAGTGTGCAGTGGCAGCGGTGTCATCAGGTACTTTGGGCATGTTTGAGGACCTGTAATTGGTTTGGTGAAGGACTAGCTAGGTCAGCCTACCAAATGCTAGTTCGGAATAGCTGCCTAAACTTTGAAAAAGGAGGAGATCAACGATACTAAACAGGGTGGGTGGGGATGGTCAGGCCTGCTTGTTCTGTCTACAGGCTGACTCCTCGCTATCACCTTGTGTCCTCTAAAAGCTGGATATTCATCTTCTTGAATATTAAGCTGCCCTTTTATTTAAATTGGATTTGCGCTTAGTTTAAATCAAGCTTTTTTGGCTTTTAACACACATTGTAAGTTTTAAATGGCAATCTACATGTAGAACTGAGCATACTCTAACCTATTAGCATAATTCAAATGAAAAACCTATTCAGGAGAAGTATGTGTGCACCCAGAGGTTTGAGAGAAGTCTGGACCCAGAACCAGCTGAAGGAAAAAGCCAGCTTTTGACTTGTTCTTTGGCTGCCTGAAACAAAGACCTATTCTCTCTACAGCTTAGTCAACTCGTTCGGTGGGAATGAAAATAGCTTATCAAACTTGAACAACTTGTTAGGAGCTGAAAAAGGATATTTTTCCTTTCTGGTCTGTGAATAAAAACTAGGAGTGTGAAGTTGAGAGTTGTCAGTTGGAACATTATGGAAGTGTTTGTGGCCGTGGCGTGATGGCAGAACCTCCTCCGAGGTCACTGCGCAGCGTTTGTCGTTAACTAGGTGTTCGTGAAGGCCCCAAGACAGACAAAAGGAAATCTTTGACAGAGTGCAAATGAGACCATTTGAAAATGGGTTTGATCACAGTAGAACCTCCACCATCTACTGTGAGAATAACAGTGCTTTTGTGTAATATTCCAGTTTTATACAAAAAATGGTTTTATTGAAGTGTTTTCATTTATTAACCACATTTGGCATATTTGTATGCAAAATTTTCATTCCAAAGCTGTTGCTTATATTTTAATTGCATTCTAATTTCTGCCCAAATACAAACAGTACGTATCGTTAGGAAAAATATATAGTATAAAAGCGATTTTGTTCACAATATCTGACGTGTGTGATAAATCTTGAGCGTTTCAACAGATGTATAGTAAATTTTGTATTTCCTTAAATACTTCTGTAGCATTTTATCCCCATAGTTGGCCTAAAGCAGGAACATGCAATATAAATACATTTATCGGCGACTGAAGATTGTGGTTTTGTAGTGACTAACTAGTTACAATCAGTCTTTAGCACAACAACTAAAACCTGAAAATACTAAACAGGATTAAAATTCATTGTTAAGATCACCATTGGATTAAATGACAGCTAAAGCCGCCGATCATGATCTATCCTCCCTGGTTCTTCTCCTGTTAAGATTAGCACTGTTTTCTCCAACGTAGTTCTGTGGGTATTTTCTGGGGCTTTACAGTCCTGGGTGACTCACCCAACTTCAATCTTGTCTAATCGCTGTCACAGCGTATTTAAGAATGGCCGTACAAACAAACTTAACCCACTGCGGTGGGGTTTTTTAATCCAGAAATTGACTTCAGGCCTTGTTAACTCGCACTGATTTTACGTAGCGTTGTTGCGTTGCCCAGCTGTGCCGCTCTGGCAAAGCAGGCCATGACGTCGGGTTGGGGCACTCTTCCTGCTTCTCCTCTCCATCTCTTACCCTGGCTGCGCAGTGTCGTCTCCTCCTCTTTATCTGCTTCACAACCAGGTCCTTAGTCCTTTGCATTTCTATGGCTTGTTAGTGCAACTGTTTTGGGTTCTTTTTCGAAGCTTTACGATTTTAGTCTAATTTTCACAAATGGTGGCAATTGTCCTGGAGACCTTCCTTGAAGAGTTTTCTTTAGATCTTTGGGCTCATCAGTAGAGGTTGTGTTTGCTTGTCAAGCAGTTTTTAAGTCTAAAAGACTCCTTATTTTCTCATCCCATCTCCCTCTAGATGGAGGAGGTTCAGGCTCTCATCCCGGATTCTTAGGAACAAATAGCTCATCACCTTGGCTTCTGAGAGGTGTCTCTGGTGCTGCCTCTTACAATCGCTTATCGCTGGGAAAGTCGATGCTCGGGCCCATAAAAACCTTCGTTAGGTAGCAAACTTTCAGTTTTCGACAATAGTCTGAAGCTGTTCTCTTTAATTAGACTCGGTGCAGAAAGATTCCAAGATAATGACTGTGCCAGTCGCTCTGTGGGAACATCATTATTTAAGGATGAAACACTGTCAGATCAAGTCACACTGTGTTACTGTCAAGGGAGGAAGAATTTAAATGTTCACAATATTCATTTGTTCCTGTTCAGACCAAGCAGAAAAGCAATGGATTAGAGTTCCCCAATATTCTTTGTTTGGTCTCGGGCACACTTGCTCTTCCATCAAATAAACGAGCAGCTTTCAAATACAAATGTAGGGGATGGATTATAGATCCTAGCGGAGCAGTGTGGGCAGGAGCAAACCAGGAAACCTGCTCCTGCCAGGAAGAGCAGCTCAGAAAAGAAATATCTATCCCAGTTGTGAGGGGTTGGGTTGGTTGGGTTTTTTTCCCAAAACTGCATTGTAAAACGTGTCGTTGAAACATCGCCTGTCGCAGCATCTGGGAAGCTGATTTGGGGTGCGCACGTCGTGTCCTTGCAGATCCCTGACACTTGGTGGGCACGTCGACGCCAGGCGATAGCCGCCCCGCGAGCAGCGTGCCTTTAGAGCTATTTCACGTTTCCTTCAGACGTCACAGATGGAAATCGGGGTTTTCTAATGTTCTTATACTGTTAACAAATCCCAGCTTCCCGGAGGACTATGTTAGGCAAGGCTCAGCAGAGCAGGAGTGACTGCTTTCCTCTCGGGAGCTGCAGCGTGAGCGGGCCTGGCAGCCGTGATAACTGAGCCTTATCTCTGGGCTGCTCAGTGCCATCACCACCGAGGGGGCTGGGAAGCTCTGAAGCTCCAATATTCTGGCCTTAGATGACTTAAACTGCATGGTACAATGTAATATACTGCAATATTAGGCAGTAGAGTATGGGATTTTTCTGAGTTCTCTTTTCAGCAGCTTAAAAATGGGGGGTCTGCAGCCAGGTGTGTTTTGAGGGCACCCCGTATTTTAAGGATGTATTTAGTTCAAAACACCTTCAGTTGGGCCTCTCCGTGGGCTCACACATCACCCTTGATGTGATATATTTTTACACATAGCTGTTTGTATCCTCATAGAAGATTTTATCAAAAGAAAAATGTCTTTGTTGCTGTTCGTCTGTGTTTGATCAACCAGAGGCAGTATGATGCTCCAGCAGCCTGCCCAGTTGGTGTGTCTCCGGTAGAGAAACAACCGGTTCGTCAGTCCCGGGGCAGCGGGCAAGAAGCACACAGACAGATTTGCCCGTCCTTTCCTCCAAAGCCTTGTAGGACAGTGGGATCGTGGGCTGGCACGGAGGCATTCCGAGCTCAGCCCCAGTGCTGCCCCGGCGCGACTGACTGCGAGATCGCAGCACCCAGAGGTCACTTCTGAGGAAACCCAAGTGCTGGGATGGGGGTTGATGCGTCATTTGAAAGGCAGATGAGTGAGAGTGTTGTGTGCCGGGCAGATTCCCTTATAATCCGCCATTATTAGCATCAGGATGCTCTGCTTACCGCACTTCCACTAAATCTCCTTTTAAAAGATCTCAGATAAACATCAGTGTGAGTAGACTCATCAGTCCTTGTCATCCAATTAAAAAACAAAAACCATCAAATATCCCTTCCTCAGAGAACTTACATGTTGTGTAACAGACCTGCAGCTTTACAGTGAACCTTGTGGGCCTGAACTAAGGAAAAAACTGTTGGCAAGAACTCCATCTGTTCAAAGTGTTGACATGAGATGGTGCAGCCTTGGAGTTACCCTGTTTCTCAGCCAGGACTAACTGTCACTCTTCTCTCTGCTGTTGTCTTCAGGTGTGACAGTTCCTTGATTGTAGGAAATAAAAATTAACGATCACTGTTTCTAAATGTCGTCTGCTCGCAGGAACAAAATGAAATGGTACTTGAGGTGGATTGTGGAGACTCTCATTATACCCTTCTTCCTGGATTAGTTAAAGATCAGTAGCAGAAATTTTGACCTTCTGCTGTGGGAAGAGTGATGTGAGGGACAAGTGGGATCCAAGGAAAGCACTGGAGGAGAAGGGCGGGTTTCCTGTGTGAGCTGAGGAGCTGATGCAAGGGTTTGTGTGGCATGCGAGGAGCGAACCGGGATGGGAGCCTGAGCTGAAGGGAGCAGTTAGAAGAGAGGGAACTCAGGTCCCAAATAATAGCCTGAATCCTTCACACAAAAAAGAAGAAAAGAGGCAGCCTTCAGTTTAGGGTAAGACTTGTCTCGGGAGAGCTGAATGCTTGCTTGTTTTTCACTTGAGCTTGGGTGAGCTGTGGTTGCGAGTGTATGAAAGCCCACGCTTCAGCTGCTCGTCTGGAGCAGGCTATGTCTGCGTGGCACCCTCCGCATGCTCTCCCTGTGCTCTTAAAAGTAACGGGATAATGCTTTGTGTTGCTCCCACGACTTTGGGGAGGAAGGGGAGAGGTACAGCTGTGGAACTCTTTGGTTTTTGGGGGTTTTTTTTCCCCTTCCTTGTGTATGACCGACTTGGACGTGGGGTGGGAGCATTAACTGAAGTGTGCCAAAGAATAATAGAAACGCTGGGGTTCATGTGTCTCTGAAAATCATCGCTTCGTTTTTGGAAGATGACCTCCAAACTGTGTACATGAAGCAAAGTGTTACCGGAGGGACGGTTGGCTGTCAAGTAGAGATGGTAGGAGATGCTGGATCAGACGGGGAACCCGTAGCTGCCCCGTCCGACTGGAGGGATGCTCCCTGCCTACAGGTCTGGAGATAACAGCATTTACAGATGGGAGCCCCAGCACTGTCCTCTCCTCGCACCACCCGAGGGAGGGGGACGGGTCATAACAACATCTCTGGCTCTTCCGTTTAGATTTGCCCGTTTTGAATAGAACTGCCCTATTTTTCCCCTGCATGCTGATCACTGAGAGCAGAATAGGAATGATTTTATGGGACTTAAGAAAGCATTACAGAAATTCTCTTCTCTCTCTTTATCAGTTTAAAGCTTATGAAAAGAGACGAGTGCATCGCTTTTGAGATAAGGTTTGAAGAACTGTCTGCCTCCTTGGAGCTGAATAGAGGGCTAGTGGGAAGATTAAAACAATAAGCTTATTATATTATTAGTAGTGGGAGAGTTCTAAACCCCATTTGTTCAATTATGGTCCCTTCAATATGCTTATTTAGGTTCTTGTAAATTGTAATCAGTAAATTAGACGTGCTGCCCTCCCAGCTCTCGGGTTAGCTTTCAAGGGACTTCCTACCTTTTTTTTTTTTAATGCTTATAGTGAAATCAAGAAGAGAATTAGTTGTTTGATATGCAAGGTTGGCTCTGTAGTGGATGCTGGCTGCATTCTGATATCTGTCAATACTAATGGAAAACAGGGGTTGTGGTGCTGCAGTACTGCTGCCTGAGCACAGTAATCTCAGAACAGGCTGCGCCTGTAACCGTGTTATGTGCTGTGTGATAAAAATGGTAGCTAAACCCATTAAAATGAACACAGGCTGATAAATGAGACCACTGTAAAGTCGCCAAACGGCAGCATATGTTGCTCAGCATTACGTGAGGTAATGCGAGAGGGATGTAAAAATCCTCAGTTTTGCCTCCTATGCACAAATACTATCGGTCGTCTGTTTTTGTGGTGTTTTCCCCCTTTCTTTTCTCTGTATTTTGCCCTGACAGTTTTAATATTGAGCATTTAGTACTAAAACCAATCACCGGGCTGAGTCATCCAGAGCTTTTTCCTTCCTCCTCTTACCTTTCTAGATGGACTCGAATTTGCATTACGCAGAGACACCATTTTCAAAAGAAACACATCTTCCCTTTCAGCTCATTTAACTGGAGATTTCGGCAGGTTTGGGAAGCAGGCTCCTCAGCCCTTTGCAAGTGCTGTATATATCTTTGTAATTTAAAGACCCTTTTGCCTTCCTGAGAAGTGGCGTCTGTTTTTTCTGCGCAGATAAATTGTGTATTTGTTGCAGCACTAGATCATGCAAATTCCAATATCCTGTCCATATTGTCCCCATTTATTTCTTTTTTCTCTCTGTAAATATAATAGGGATAGCGGCTGAAGCAGGGAAACATATGCAGCAGCATAATAGTATATTGTTTGAAAGCAGTTGTCTTCCATTTCCAGGGTTTCTCTTTGAAATGTAATTGTCTGCTAATATAACTGGGAAGTATTATTGCAGGAGTGATCGCTACGGTGGATTCTTCTGCTTTTAGTTCACGTTACATCCGTGTAGCGTTTTTAAAAGACACTGGATGCAACCTTAGCTAGTCAAATATTGTTGGTGAGATCTGTTTGCAGAAGTTGTGATAGGCATATTGTCACCGAATATGGAAACAGCTACGTGTAGTGCCAAAACAAGAAACGCCGTGTCCCATGTGTACTGCAGCAACAACAGAATTACAATTGCCTTGTGTAAAGTATCTGGTAATGAAGGCAGATAATGGAATTCTTTGCAAAAGCAGATGCTAACTGGCTCCCCAATGCTAGGCAGAGAACTGAAAAGTGATACCAGCTGGAGGGGAGAAAAACCAGCTGAAAAAGGCATTAAAAAGAAGATGCCTTGGATGCACGTTTGTTTAAGCAGTAAATACTTGTTTAAAATAATCTTATGAGATTGTTATTAAGAGGCAAACTGAGAATACGATTACAGTGTTATAGGAAGTCAGCTGGATGCCCAAAGGATATTTGTATGCAGATTGGATGAGGAAGGATAGGGCACCGCTGGGAATAGCACGTTATCATTTACACGGGAGGCTGGCTGGTGAGGACAGCCCTTGGAAGTGTTTAATTGCAGGAGGTGGAGCTTGTGAGAGCCAGGACCTTCTGCTCTTCAGGGAGCAGAGGCTTGGATTTAAAAGCAGGGGTGTCTCTGCTTGTCCCTGCATGCATGAACACGTACACACAAGCTTGCGTCCTCTCTGGCAGCACCGGATAACGGTGTCCTCCTGCCCGGCTGGAAGCGGCGCTCGGCATGTAGCATCTTCCTTGTTTCCCCTCTAGCCTCCCACTGTTTTACCACTCCAGGCACCTCAGCCATTTCAAATAGCTGCTTCATAAATGAATGTGATCGTTTAACGAAGGGCTTAGGCCACACAGAGGTTATCCTCCATTGTAGGTGTGGATATTTTCAAACAAAACCATCCAGTGGGGAAACCCCTTTAAAAAAACACCTTTTTTAAAAAAGGAAAAGAAGTCGTCTTAACAAGTAGAGCACTCGATGACCCCTGGAGTGGGTCTCTGCTTTCTGCCCAGATAAATTTGTCTTTCCCCAGAGAATTGTTCCAACGGGGCGATTACTGGTGTGGCTGGAGTGCCGAGCTGGCCAGCGGCTCACCAGGTTTCCCGTCCTGGCCCAGCGCAAGCAGACCAGAAACTTGCGCAGGGCTCTGTCCCACTCCAGGCAATTGCCCAGACTGCTCATTTTGCAGGACTAAACCTCACTTTCAGTTTCAGCCTGGCATGGAAGAGGAATATACATGTGTTCTTGAACAGCTAACAGTTTTTCCATGTGAGAAAACACATTTTGTGCTGCTGTGGCAGGCAGAAACGCTGCAGAGTTACAGGTTTACTGACCCTGGTCATCTCAGGGGGCCCTGGGCTGTGAGAGCGGCTGGAGCCATGTCTCCATCACTGAGCTGCTCCTGCACCGCCCTCTCATCGCGGAGTTTCGAGGAGTTTTACTGACAAAGCAACAAGTTTTGGAGCGGTCTCTGAAGATGTGCCCCTTCCCCTGTATGGCGTCGGAGCGTGTGTTCGCCTTGCCCCCTTCGCCTCTCTCCGGTGCATCCCACTAGGAGTTGCTAAAACATGCATTAGACATTGCTTGGCTGCCAGCAAATGGAAGTGGGATGTGTTGTCCATGTAAAACAAGCAACGGAAGGAACCGTGTCAGAGCAACGATCACCCCTCCAGAGCACAGATTGTGCTTCGGCCACCAAATGCAGTCACTCAGAAATCCCTTTGCTGCTGCTGCTATGCTTAGAGCCGGGATACGCTGCAGCTACTTGCTGTGCTGTAATGAGTCGTTTGTCTAATTGTGGTGGGCAGGAAATGCCTCTGTGCTCTTCAGGTCTGGACTTGATGGGAAAAGAACGCTAAACCTCGGCGCTGTGGATGAAACACGGGTGGGTGCGTATGTGCTTGTGTCAGCTGTACTTCCCGAAGCGCTGTTTTCCTGGCTTTTCCTCACATGCTGGTTTTTGGCAGGAGGCATCCTGCATACTAAGCAGAAAAAACACACTTTCCAAATTCAAGTAGCCAGTCACACCTCTAATTACATTTTGACCCCATTAGTTAAGAAATACATTGAAGAGCTGTGCAGCTGCATGGATTACCATTTAATGCAGTTATAGGAATTTTTTGGCATATAATTGATAGTAACAAATGAGTTTTCTAATTTTTTATGATGTTCTGATTTTGTGCAGACCTCTGCAGGGCTTTACAGCTTTCCAGGGATAACATCTCACCCTTAATATCCACCCCCAGGATTTTAGGCTCAGGCTCCAGGCCACCGGGGATTTGGAGCACGGCAGGAAAACACCAGCCTGTAAATACAGTGGTGGGAGAGGGGGGGGGTCCGTGTTGCTCGGAGCGTAGGTAATGCTCTGGGGGTGCATCTGGGGTTGGAGACAGGAGACTGCTCCCCCTGTCCCAGTCGTCTCTACTGAAGCACGAGGGGCTGCTGCAGCTGAACGATTTGCTGGGAAGGACCCTCGGAGAGGAGAGGTGCTGGAGTGGACCCAAGTTTGGCTAAATCATCCCGGCAGCCTGACAGGGGCTGTGGAAAGAACACTTCTACTTCATTGTCCTTCTCTCAGCAGTTTTTATTCGCTTTTAGTTACTTCCCTCTCACCTTCCCCATCTCTTTTCCCTCTTCCTTGTTGTCATGGGAACATTCACTAGAGTGGTTAAATCATAGTATTAAAATACGGTAGAATGGTAGCAGCTAATATTGATCTAGCTGCTGCTGCTGACTCAGGGATATGGTTGAACATATAAAATCTCTGACTTCTCTTCCAATGCATAATGCAGCAGTTTGTCACCTTAGGCTCTGTACTAAAGGTGACATCCAGCCACAGCAAAATCCTCTGACTTGCTTTTTTTTACTGTGTGGCCCAGCTGAAGCTTTGAATGCAGGCGGTGTTATGAAGCTGGCTGTAAAATCTGCAGAGGGCAATCCGACAGGAAGAAAATTGCCCTTGCTGTGACTGACCCTCGCAGGCAATAGTGTTAGATGTTTGTATGGCAGTGGTGAAAAATACTCGGATTAATCTGTCGGCATCCACAGACACGCAGCGTGCTCCAGATAACTTTGTGAGTCTATTGCGCTCTGTCACAGGAATGGTTGAAGTGTGGATGAAAGACAAATAACTGCCTTAATATCAAACGAGGCTCTGTTTAAAAATGTAATCCATCACGTACATTGTCACTGGCATCTGCTTTGAGTCGTCATCCGCGCAGTAGCACGTGACATTAAGCAGAGCGTGGTGAGCATATTCCTGAGTCACCAGAAAGAGGCAGAAGTACACGGTTCTACCTTGAGGGGTGAGCTTGCAGCATGTTTGCAACCTAAGGGTTTCACTTTCCCACCGTGGTTAATTAACCAGCTCTAAATTACCAGAGTGTCCTGAAATTGATGGGTTTTGTAAGGTAAGAGTGAGGTGCCTCTGAAATTCCCTTTTTTACACTCCTTTAAAAAAATTTTTGGTCTAGAACCAACCTGTTGTACAAGTAATTAAAATAGAGCAGTTTTAATGCCAACAGTGTGTGCAGCTGATGCTGCTTTTGCTGTGAGAGTGATACAGGCCCGGCAATTGGTATTTTAGAGTCTGTGTTGGGAGACCTTTGTTAGCAGAGTAAATGCTGAGAAGCCATCCATTTCTAGTTTATTTATATGTGTTCTTGAACATCTGCATTTAAGTTACTTTATCGTTATAACTCCTTTTATGTTTGCTTTTCCTAGAAAAAATCAGGCAAAGATATGCAGACCTACCGGGAGAGTTGCACATTATTGAGCTTGAGAAGGACAAAAATGGGCTTGGGCTGAGTCTTGCCGGCAACAAGGACCGCTCTCGTATGAGCATCTTTGTAGTTGGCATCAATCCAGATGGACCGGCGGGGCGAGATGGAAGGATGCATATTGGCGATGAACTTCTGGAGGTGAGTGTTTCCTTCACCTGCTAGACAGGGTTCACAGGGAGAGAGGGAGAGGCATATGCGAAGCTATCGTTTGAGCCTTAAGTAAAGCCTGCAATGGAGTTAGGTGGCTGAGGCAAGGAGCTGCATGGATTTATGCCAACTGAGAACTTGGCCTTTGGCAGGTAAATGTGTTTTCAGTGAAACAAAAATCACTGGCCTGTGAAAACTAATGGCTTGTCCACGAAGTCTGTGCTCTCAGCATGTTCGCAAGCTATGCTTAGGGTGGGACTGTTGAAAGGCAGGAAGGGGATAGTAAATCTGTCCTTGTAGTGCATATGTGGTTTCACAGGGAAATTCACACCTTACATTTAAAAATCCAAGACCCCCTTAAAGTTACCTTATGTATTTTTACAGATGACAGGGATATCCCCCATACCGAACATAAAACATTCGTGCTGTAATCTGTTGTGATGCCTTGTAGCCTAAATTACTTATTTTCTGTAGTTGTGTCTGGCACAAATTAACCCACAAGTCAGGAGAGCTCATTTGCAAGAGCTTCTTCACTTTTTCTCCTATCTCCTTGCTTCACCTTCAGATCATCTCATTTTTGGCTGTTGCAGAATGACTCTCTGCTGTGGTACCTGCAGTGTTTCCCCAAGTCGTGATTGCTACAGTGGTTTAAAAAAAGTCAGCTGTCCCTGGGGGTCTTTCCTTTAGAGAGAAGGTTTCGCTGAAGAGCAGGTATACGCTGACCGACTGCTCTCCATCGGTGGTGATTTTGTGATCTTTCAGCAACTCTCTGTGCCATCACAAAACCACCTATTTTCACACGTTTCTTGACTTGAGAAAGAGCAATCTGACTGCCTGGGGATACCTTGGAAGTACTCAGAATTGTCTAAGCATTTGTCATTGTCTAACAGTTCCATAATTGTGGGGTTTCAGTGCACACAGTACAAGAAAGACTTGTTTTGCTGTAATAATAACACCATCTGAAGTTTATTATTTGCTTCTTAACTATGATAAATGGTATGAAGGTCTGTACCATACTGGAGTACGGTAGCAAAATTACTTTCTTCTTCAAATTTAAGTTCTTTCTGTCCCTGGCACCAAGTGCTAATGATAAAAAACCACTAAAATTCTGAAGTTTTGCGTGTATACTAGTTGGAAGGACTCAGGTGCTGTTTTTCTCTGTGCATGTCGTGGGCCAGGTAGTTTGTGGTAAAGGCAGAGCCTTTTGTATCGATACTTTTCCACAAAGAAGGACCCACTGAAGTTCTCCTATATCTCACGAGTTATTCCTTGCCGTGTTTGATGTAATGTTGAGTATTGCTAGCAGTACTTGGGAGATGCACCATCTGTGATTAATCACATATATCTCGAGGCTCAGAATTTACATGCATGATCCATGTTATATGTAGCATTTGCCAAAGTGGTGGCATTGCCACCCTAAATCCTCTCCCTGTCAAGCTGGAGATAAAACAATGTTTTTTCTTCAGTGGGAGGAAAGTGTTATTCACCATCTCAAAAATGCCAAACTTCAAATACAGTGAAGATGAAAAAGACCTTAATCACCTCTCGTCTACCACTGTGACCACATTAAAGGTGTGTCACTAGTGGGCAGAGGTGCCATCACTGCTATGGAAGGATGCGTTGATCCCATTCCGGTCCCCAGCGAGTACGTACCCAGCGCCGAAGCATCCTGTGTTACAGGGGAACGCGTTGTGCATTAGTCATGCACAGGCCTCTCATATTTACGCCAGTGGTCAGTTATTCACAGCTCTGTGTTTTTGTCTTGTAAAAGCATTTCAGTCCTATGTGAGGGTTGTTGAGATGGAACTAATGGGCATTTACACTGGCGGGTTTTCCAGTGACCATGAGGTCAGTAGCTAGGTTATTTCAGTAGCCATTAGGAATCCTCATGCTGGACAAGTATACGGGTCACTGAGGGACAAATAGCACAGGGGGCTTGGGCCTGGAAGGGATCTTTGACGGTCGTCTGGTCCGACCCCCTTGCTCACGCAGGGCCACCCCAAGCTGGTTACCTAGGACTGTGTCCAGACAGCTTTTGACTATCCCCAGTATGGTTTCATGCTACTTCCATGCCAGTGATGCAGAGGTCAAGTTGGTCAATTGGCTTTACTTGCAGTGTCTTTTACAACAGAATAGGTTAAAACAGCACTAACGGCTAACTCAAGCATCCAGAAGTTAGGAAGTGACAGAATCCAGATTGTTTGGTTTCCTCCAGTTGAAGACATACGATTAAAGACTGTGAGCATGATCTTTGTGGCAGAAGCGTTTGTCTCACCCACGGTTTCTCGATTCATAGTGCCTCATTCAGAGACCTGGATGGACAGTCTTTACTGATGAAGCAACTTAACTTCTCTTCCTTTGGGTAGTGCTTTACCGCATGTGGGTGTTTAGTTGCTTTGCCTGCAGACTGAGCTGCTGGCCATTGCCCACTGCTCAACTATGTGGTTATCCCATAGAAAAAAAGCTATTGGACTTTGCAGCCTCTTCATTCCTAAGAATTTGGGGTCATTTTCCCCAGTATTCTCATCTGTTGGTCAGCAGACATACCACCCTCCTCTAACGGCATGGCTTCGGTACGTTTGCATCTGCATCTTTCGTTACACGTCAGGTTTGAGTACTAGAGGGTATCGGCAGGAGAAGGGATTCGCATCTTGGGAAGCCTCTAGCCTTCTGCACTGTCCTGGGGTGCCTCAGTGTAGCCTGTTGGTTACTGTTGTCGCAGCGTGTACAGATTCCCCCGGCTGCTGGTGGAGGTGAGGTTGGTGGGATGGAGATACATGGATAGCAAGAGACATTACCTCCCCGTTTTTCTTTTGAACTGGAGTTTGATTGGATTCAATTGAAGGATGAGGGACGCTGCCAGACTGCCTCAGCTCCTTATTCATAAAACCTTTTCTCACTGAATTAATGAAATATCATCTACTTTTAGCTCCTACAAAAAGCAGTAGTCTTTTGGGGGCATGCTCGTGGCTCGTTTTCAAAGTCAGCCTATACGCTGAGCGAAATGCAGGTCACATAAAAAACTGTATGTAATCATTATTTTTTTAATATGTTTTTGATGTATTTTGGATGGGGATGTGGCTGGAGAAAACACTTTTTTTGGGAAGACAGTCCTTTCATCCCACTTGGATACATGGCAGAAAATTACTTGGGTCAGAATTGGTCCCTGTGCAAAAGAAGATATTTTTAGCATGACCCAAGTTCTGCTTTTCCGTGCTTTTCTCCAAGCAAAGAAGCCATCTGTGGTGCTCCTGCCTTGCCGTCTTGCTGTTTTAGTGCAGGTGTCTGCGCTGCTTCGTGTCTTATTAGTTTGGGCTTCGTCCTGTGGCTGATGGTGCCCAGCATGGCCCGCAGCGCGTTCCTGTGGTGCTGTACCTGTGCTGCTGAGCCCTGCTGCTTGTCGACTCGGCATGGGCCTGTCCTGCTGGGAGGTTTTATTCGTACTGAATAATCCACTCTGTTATTACTGTTATTATCGTCTTTCCATAAGAGGCAACTGCCTTCTATTAATAAGCCAAGCTGTTCAGAGCCCCGTTACGCTAAATTACTGATGTTGGGATTTTCCACTGTCTTCCTCTCCTTGTTTATCCTGCTGACAAAAAAGGAGCCTGCTCGCCTGGAAGTTTTGCTCTAGGAGGCCACAGCACCTCTTGAAAGGGCGAAGGTTACTCTGCGTAGTCAAGAATCGCTGTACAAGTTTGCCTGTGGTCTGACTGTTGCGTGCAAGGCAATTATTTGTTTTCTTCTTTTTATGCCACTTTTGTCATTACTCAAAGCCAGAGAGCTTTTGTAACAAACGTGTTTTTACTGGTATTTGAAGATTCTTAGATAATTGTAAGTTCTACTGTAATAACGTGAGAGGCACCAGTATTTGGCCAGGTAGATGAACTACCCAGCCAGATTCACAGTGCCACTTCCGGCTTAGAAGGTGGGGGTTGGTGTTCTAGTCTCGGTTTACTTGTTGTGGCATCGCTATGTTCTTCGTGTGTCGAGACAGTTAATTTGGATTAGGCGAGTGGCCTCGGGAGGGACAGTACCTTGAACGTGGAAGGGCGGTGAGGTTTTCCACGAGAAGAGTCGTCTTGAATGATTAACTCTGGTGATTTAATTTTCTAATTCCTGTTTGAACATGATAGCCATGGCTTCTGTCCCTCTCCGATTCGTTTACGGAAGGTGAGGGTGAGGGACGGTGTCCTTTTGGCCTTTTCTCAGGCGGATGCAAACACTTTTCCCATGCCCTTTGCGTGGCGGTTGCCAGCTCAGGTTGCTGTTGGGTGGTGACGTTGAAGGCTGCAGGTCAGGCAGAGCGGTGGTCAGGAAGCTGGTTGTGCACGAGAGCGCAGGCAGCACGTGGTTTTCCGTCGTCCTGGTTCTCCTTCCAGGCTCTCCAGGCGGGGGCCGGCGGGATGAGCCGCCTGCCGAGCCATCGGCAGAGCTGGACTGCAGCGTGGGGCAGGAGATGTCGATCACTTTAGGTGATGCGCGTGTTTGAACATGTGCCGGGCGAGAAATTCGGTGGGGGAGGAATTCATGTTCTAATTAATTATTCTTTTCTTTCCAGGGTTTTCTCATGCTTTATTATCTGGGGGGGTTGGGTGTATTTTATGGGGTTTCAGTCTAGATGATTTGACTGATCAAGAGGTTTTTGAAACCTCCTGTTGTTTCAGAGTCTGGTTGTATCTCGAAATGCTACAATTCCTGTGGTTAGAAGGAACCTCATGCATTGGCACAAAGAAGTAACTATTGTAGGAAGCCATGCCAGTTCTTTTACTAGCTTTGGGGTATCATTTAACTTGATTTTCATAAAAATCAGATGATACTAATTTTATGGATTTCCATTACTGCCACATAGTAAAAACAGTGCTCTTTTTTTTTTTAATATCCATATCTAATGTTTCTCTTCTGCAAATTAAAGTTTGAGAAGCAAACAACCCTCTAAATTCTTTTCTCTTAATTTAAGAGTTCAGATTTCAGTGAGTTTGTACTTTCTGCTACTTTAGCTTATGAAACTGTAAAGCAAAACTTGCGTAGGTGAAGGCAACGGTACGTTTGGGATATGTGATAAAATCTGCTGCGAGGCAGTGCGGGGTTATATCAAAGACTGAGCGTCAGTGTGCTGCCCTGACCTCAGGCCTGTCGCATGTGTTTATCTTCCTCCGCTCTCTGCTGCCTTTCCAAGAAGTTACGTAAAGAGACATTCAGAGAAGAGTTGAGGTTCATTTAGATAGGTTTATTTCTTTTTCTTAGTCAAAGCTTTGTTTTCCTCTTCTAATCTCAAATGAAAAAAGCAAAGCACAGATTGATGGGATTTGACCCCCAGAGTACGTTTTGGTTACTCTAATGTGTCACTTTATTTAATCGGAAAGGTTTAAAATGGTGTGGCTTATGAAATCCTAGATGTTCTCTTTTGTGTTTTATTTCAGTAGGATTTGTGCTTGGCTTATCGCTGTGGTGTCTGAAGCTAACGGAACATTAATTGACTTTGCAAAAGAAAGGGACCTTTTCTTTAAAAAAAAAAAAACAAAGAGAGAAAAAATAATACTGGCAGTAATAACTATGTGAGACAGGCCAAAACCTTATGGAGATATATTACTTTGATTATCCTTTCATTTTGGTGTAATTAAATAATTATAACTTACAGACCCAGCTCACAGCTAATTAAATTTTGGACTATTTGATACATCTAGTGAATAGGATTAATTTAACCAGGGTAAAGACTATAAATTTTAATCCAAGAAGTCTGCTGTTTAGAAAAATTGATGGTAATTTAACTAAGTCCAAACAATTTGTAAAGCATACAGTGAATAATTTGTGTTTGAACTTCAGAAGAATTAAGTCAACAAACTTGCTGAAAGCTTCAGGTCCAGCTTGAAGCCCGAATGCAGCCGAGCATTCGTGTTTGCCACCGGGTTTTTTAATTCACCTTTGACTGACAAAGCGTGGCCTCGGATGTTGCTTCTTGCTCTGACTTTGCGACCATGGTGGTTGTAGGCAGCACCACATTCACCCCCTGTGAACGTCAGCGCGATGCTGACTCCTCAGCCCAATCGTTTCACGCCAGCTCAGGCTCTCAGGCCTTCCTTGGTTCTCCCTTTGTACGGTAGGAGCTTGGCAGGGAAATGGTTCTCTTCCATCTTCATCAGTAGCCGAGCGTTCGGGGCTTCATTCTTGTCCTTGTTTAACTGATGAACTTGCGTGTTGTCTGACCTATGGAAAGCAAGGTGGGAGTATTGTGAAGGTGCCAGTAGGAGCCAACAGCCTGCGTGACACGGGGCTTGGCCAGGTCTTTCTTCTGTGAGCAAAAAAATCTTCCAGGAACACAAAACCAAAATCCAAGACAAACATTTTCAGTAACAAAAAGTCCTTCTATAATCACTTATAAATTGTTCCTGGGCTCCATTATTATTGTTTTAAACGGCATCGGTGTATCGAATGTGAATGTAAATATTACGTTGTAAATGAAGAGTGGGAAGAAAAAAATTGCGTTTATCGGAATGAAGCTGGCTGCTCGCTTCGGAAGGGTGTGAGAACGCCCCAGCTCCGGAGAGGTGCTTTAATCTAATCAAGATGCTTGGAGTGAGAATTGTGGCGGAGTCGAATAGCAGATTATTCTGCATGCTTGGAAGCCTCTGATGCTTGCTTGGATGGCAAGAGGCGGGACGAGCTGAACCGGGAACCTGAACCAACGTCATGACTCCAAATATATTGATTTCAACGTTTCTTTTTCTTCATCTTTAAAGTTTCACCTTCTTTTTTGGATAAAATACAAGATGCTAAATGTAGCATTGGATTCTGTGTTTATGTTTACAGTTATTCAGGTGTAGGTAAACATTATTGTTCTTCCACAGATTTTTGTTATCTTGATGCTTATTGCAGTCTGAATTGTTGAAGTTGAAGGAAGACAGCTCTGGTATCCTGCTCCCTGCTGCCTTCACCACCTTGCTGGATGTTCGCTTCAGCTTGGGTTTAAATCTGTAAATCGTCAGGGCACAACTAAGAAACTGCTCAAGAAGATTGCTCAGTGTCAGTTTTCTTGACATAGTGGGATTTTTCCCCCATCATACTCAGCTCAGCTTTTTGTTTCTTTAAATTTGTTGTGGTACTAATATCTACCTTGTGTTCTACATATGATCTTCATGGCTGTAGCTTGTGCAATGCCAGAGGTGAAGGGTGAGCATCCTCTTAGCATACCTCTGAGGGGGGCAGGCATTAACAAAGGGGAGCTGGAGCCCGAGAAACTCAGGGCACTGCGTACAGGCTGAGGTGGAGCATGGTGTTAAAACAAGCTCTGTCTGTGAAACGAATTAAATGCTTTAAATATCCCATTTTTACGCTGCAGGTTGTTTTTGTGGTACGATACTGAGTGTATTTTTGGTTGGCTTGGAAGTAGGTACTATATTCACCTTGGAGATGCTCTTTTCCTTGCTGAAGCCTCACTCTCACTGAGGATGGTACTGGCAGACAGATGCATCTTCTTTTCCTCAAACTGGGAAAGTTCCTACAGAAAGAAAAGTCCTGAAGCACATACTGTGTTAAAGCCAAGCTATTTCGCTCTGAAAACTGCAGCATCTGCTTGCAGCAGCAAAAGTGTCCAAAATAGTACTTGGTGTCTGTTGCTGTGCTTAGGTGTTTCGTCCATCACAGCAGAAGTGGTGTGGCACGTCCTTAAATTGTCCTTTGTCTCCGTGGCTGTCAGTTCTGTTTCCTTCAGCAGAACTGAGGAGTCAGCACAGTCTTAACAGCAAGTTTTCCTGAACTGCCAGTCGCCCGTAGGTAAGGTAGAGGAGCGTCTGTTTCAAAATCTGTGCTGTTGTCACGCCTATATGGTTCTTCCCAGATCAAGTTGTTTTCCATAAGTTTGGAAACAACACTTAAAATCCATTCTATGGATCTGCGAAAAAGAGTCATCTGTGGCTTAACAGTAAGACTAAATTAGCTCTGCATTAGTTTCTGGTTTATATTGGTCTAGGATAAAACTTGGAATGTTTTGCTATTACTCCAGTATTTTTTCTTTGATAAATCAGAGTCCAGGATGTTGGAAATATAATATCTTAATGTCCATTCTAAGGCTGCAATTCTGTGGTCCATCATGGAATCAGTATGAGAAACAGGATCTTCTTAAAATCAAATTAGGAGTTACCCTTTGAAAAGGAATGGTAAGAAAGCTGATGAGAAATGCCAAAATTGTTGCTGCTGAGTTGCAGACTACACCCCATCCTCTGGTAGTCGGCTGAGGGGAGGGGTGACAGCCTTGGGCAGTCCAAGGCCAAGTTGAACAGTGCCCATCTCCTATGTGCTTACCATACGGTGTCTTCCTGCAGCCCAGCTGTGCCTGGAAGAAGCTCCTAGTGCCTCAGCTCTGGTATTTCTGTCTCTACAACGCTGTACAGATAGGTGTGCTCATCAGTGCAGCGTCAATATTCCTGTGTGTAAGAACCTTGAAAGTTAATGCCATTTATATTTTGTGGACCACATTTTCTTTGAGTCTTATCTCTTTATCCTGCCGTAAACTTGGAAGTCTTGGTGGTATAAATTAAAAGAATGCATACTTCTCCACTCACATGAAAACCTTTTCTTCTGACAGATAAACAGTCAGATACTGTATGGAAGAAGTCATCAGAATGCCTCTGCAATCATTAAGACTGCCCCATCGAAGGTCAAGCTCGTTTTCATACGGTAAGAACAGTTTGCATCAAAACATTGGTTTGCACTTTAGCCTATTACTTACATATTCACGCATTTCGCCTGTTTTGCAAATGCTGAACTCAGTTCTTTTTGAAGTGAAATAGGCCTTTTCCTTGACTCTTTATCTCAGGACTGTTGAAGAGTTCTCCCTAATAATGTAAATTAAAAATAGTCTGATGTAATTGAATGCCTATTTAATGCTGGTGAGCGTTAAAAGAGGATTTAAAAGGAGAGCTAGGACTCATTTCTATGGGTGGGGAACCAAACTTTGACAAGGAGCACTGGGATGGTTTCTGTAGGAGGGAATATGCTAAAACACTGTTTCATCTGCCTAAGAATTACATGTGGGCACCTTTTCGTTTATTCCAAGCATGGAAATTTTTCCTCTCTACGTGTCAATTAAGGACACCTCCATGCATTCGCTCTGTAGTTCAGGAAGTATTACTCTTATGGCCCTGGGCGGGAGGTCTGGGAAGAAGCTGCCTCTTTCCCAGAACTCATATATGCTTTAATATATGAGAATCTCATAAATGCATCTTTTCCAGCTGTGACTTCCGTTGGGCACTTATCCCCATGCCATTCTATATTGTGGTCTTCCCCCCAGCGTGTACATCATACCTGACGGTGGTTTATATCCTTCGCTCACGCACCGCTTACCTGTGAACAGTGTAATAATCTGTGGGTGCGTGCATGTAAATGTGTACATGTACTCGCATGGCTCCGTCTAGTACAGCGTACGCAGGGGTGATGGAAGAGCAGCGCTAGTGCAGTGAAGAATGAGTTGCTGTGCTTGGCAGCACAGAGGATCTGGAGGAGATTAATGATCTTGCCTGCAGCTCCCGTGTTACTTTCCCTAGCTATTGAAAATTAAACGTCATGTACAACAACTCACTCACCACTACTTAATTGCATGTGGAGAATGTGTCTGGTGGGAAGCTTCAAAGGCAGAAACACAGCTTAGGAAACCAGAACCCAGGGCTGGGTTTAGTGCTGTCAGGCAGCACAGAGAGCGTAAGCTTCTTCTAGAGTTTTAAAAAAAAATTTCCTGTTTTTAAATGCTGCTGCAGTTGTAAACTTGTGTCTTCACACTTCCCAAGAGGACACATCTTGTCACTGCTCTTGGCTGTGTTTCTCCTCCTCTGTCCCACTCTGGTGACACCCCCCCATGCAGTGCTGTGTCCAGCTCTGGGGCCCCCAACAGCAGAAGGACACAGAGATGCTCCGAGAGCTGGACCCCCTCTGCCATGGGGACATGCTGGGAGAGTTGGGGCGTTCAGCCTGGAGAAGGGAAGGCTTCAGGGAGACCTTAGAGCCCCTTCCAGTGCCTGGGGGGCTACAAGAAAGCTGAGGGGGGACTTTTTCCAAGGGCAGGGGCTGACAGGACAAGGGGTAACGGGTTTAAACTGAAAGAGGGAGATTGAGATGGGACAGCAGGAAGGAATTCTTCCCACAGAGGGTGGGGAGGCACTGGGACAGGTTCCCAGAGAAGCTGGGGATGCCCCATCCCTGGAATTGTCCAAGGCCAGGCTGGATGAGGCTTGGAGCAACCTGGTCTGTGGAAGGTGTCCCTGCCCATGGCAGGGGGTGGAAATGGGAGGGCTTTGGGGTCCCTTCCAACCCAAACCATTCTATGATTCTAAATCAGGCTGTCTCTCTTAAGGGTGAATTTTAAGGAGAATAATCCTTTTTCATACAAACTATATTCCATGAGCTCAGTCTATCTTGGTGTTTCCCGTTCCTACACCTTAAACCACAAAACCAGTGGATGGGATTGAAAACATGAACCAAAAGACTGTGCCGGCACGGAACTCGTGTGGGGGGCAGTTTGGTAGGAAATTTTTTTGCTTGCTTTATCAACTTATTTCAGAATTATAATATAAAATGGAGGTTTTGAAACGCCCCTACTTAATGCATTGTGGTGCCAGCTGCAGTAAAAACCAGCAGCCACAGGCGTCTTGCACCTCCATCCGTCCCATGTGCGTGTGCCATGGCTCTTCCAGCAGAGAACAAGGAGTCGGCACTCCAGGTAGGTTTGCTGCCTGGCTGATTTCAGATGTGTTCCTCTGGGCCCCAGTGGTGTGGAAAGAGCAGGATACAGTTACCTTCGTGATGCTTTGAAAATGAGGAGGAGCCGCTTGCAACAGAAATACTACTTTCTTCCCCCTGAGCACCGTTACCCAGGCAACTTCTTCTAAAGGTAGAAGTCCCGTAGCATAACGTAGCCAAAACACACCCTGGAGCACACGGTGAGAGGAGGCCACAGCTCACCGTAGCAAAATAATGTGTACAGCAGCAGTTGTGAGAGAAATGGGTTTGGTCTTCATGTGCACGAAGATATTAATGTTCCAATTTCACCAGTGAAAGGCCTGAGTAGGTTAGAGTTTTCCAGAAACAAGTTGTTCTGCCGCCTAACAAGTTTCTGCAAGCCTGACTGAGCTGACCTAGGACATCAAAGCAAAACTGGTGGGACTCTTGGGCTATTACTGAGTGCCCTCTTTGATATCCTGAGGCCTTATTTTCCTCAGATGAAGGATGCTCGGCGATAAGCATGCTGCTTTTCACTTTGAAGCAGGAAACGGCATCAAGGTTTTCCTATTTCTGGTGTTTTGGTTCACGTGCAGGGCAGGGAGATATTTCCATAAACTCTTTAATCAGTTACAAAAGAAGCCCAGAAATTCCTGGGCACAGAAAGGCCTTTCTGTGAGAAGTGTAATAACTATCATTAAATAACTTGGATTTTTGTTGCCCCCAGGTTTACTTTTTCTAGGAAAAAATTAAGAATAGGAGGTGTCCTCAGCCTTTTTGACCTTTTACTGAAATCCTAATTTACCGTCTGTGCTATAAAAATCTGTTCACACTTTTTTTTATACCCAGGTAGTGTTACAATTGCATTCCCACCCTTTCCTGCAATTTTTGCTGATGAGACATAGTGCAGTAAGGGCTGTGAGAGTCATAGATGTCCCCTTGCATTTGAAGGCTTCTCGCTCTGGTTTATAAGCATCTTTCCCTCAGTTAAGTTGATGATGATTATTTAAAACAGTTGATTTTGGCCAGATTCCAAAATACAGGTCTTAACACAGCACTGTTTCCCAGTAGTCTCATTAATTACACAAGCTTGTAATAACATCTAAAAGATTTGCAGCTACAGTGTCACTTTACTTTTTTTTTTATTCAGTGTCTTGTGCTTTGTACCCTTCTGCAGTTATGAATTTGAAGGCGTTTAACCTGCTCACCCAGTTTGACAAACAAACAAACCGATTGCTCGGGCACGGCAAGATTTTCCTGAGATGAAATGGCTCGGTCCGAGTGCTTCCTGTGATTAGTGTCCAGTCGCGTTTCATCTGACCTCAAAGTCTGACAGCTGCTGCGATAACTTCCAGGCTACCGTAGCGAGTACGGGCTGGCCTTTTGATTTCTGAATATCAGAAATAAATAGTAATTTGACTGCAGCCTTCCAAGGCATATAGAGGCCTCTTGCTATGGAATCGTTACTGGAAATTAGTGGCATGTAAAGGTCTCAGTTGCCTTTTGAAATTCTTGATCTGAGTCTCCCACAACAGCAATCTGAGAAATCTTGTTTCTTGTAGGAGTCCCTGTGTCCTAGTTCCCAAAATAGAATGGGTTTTGTATCCACAGTGGGTTTTGTTCAGGCATTGTAAGTCCGTCCTTTTAAGATGCATAATAAAACAATATAATTAGATTTTACATCTGCAGTAGGAAATCCAGTTTATATCAGAATGCTCTTTTACAGTGAGAATTTTATGATTCAGCAAATTCAATGTGTTTTCCTTGCTCAATTAGCTGCCTTTAATCTCTTTTGGTGCTTCAGTGTTGGGATAATAAACAGATCAAATATAGTTTGAAGGCTTGAATCAAAGTGAATGCCACTGATTTCAAACCATCATCCCATTGTGTTCGGTTCTGTGATTCATTCTTTGGTATACCTTTATTCCTTCAAAGAAAATTGTCTTGTGCTGTGATGAAACGTGAGAAAAGCTTCAAGAATAAAGTACAGACGGATTTTGCTTATTTAAATACCATCTGTTGGCTGTCCAGAGCCGTCCTCCCACACTGCAGTCATTCGTTCTGTTATCGCTGCTTTCTGGTGATGGGGCTGTGGCTTCTCAGTGAGGCCCACAGAGCTCTTTCCTCTAACTCCTCCTCCCGTTTCGGGGTG
The DNA here is from genome assembly GCF_000690775.1 of Eurypyga helias. NCBI lineage: Eukaryota > Metazoa > Chordata > Aves > Eurypygiformes > Eurypygidae > Eurypyga > Eurypyga helias. The sequence goes on from NW_010244137.1 coordinate 102,126, forward strand.
TAATTGTAAAGACTAATCCCTTGTTATTTACGGTGACGCGCAAAGGAGACATCCTGATACTCCCAGGATGGTAAAGCGAGGGCTGGGTGGCCAGTTCTCAGTGCACCCTCCCTCGCTGTGACTTTGTCACGAGTCTTTCCTCCTCCTTCAGTGCCTCTATAGGCAGCGTGGAGTGTGGAGTCTGAAACGTTGTCGTTTAGAAATCGGTTTTGCGTTATGACAATTGGTCGTACTTTAATAGTATAAACTGGTTTTACTTGCTTTGATTGTTTAGGTTCTTTCATGTGGGAAAGCTTGAAAAATAAGCCCTTGCCAGGCACTGTGTGTGCAAGTTTGAACTTTTCCTGTTTTCTTCAGGGCTGTTTCCTCCTTGCTGTCACACACATGTGGGAACAAGTGCACGGTGGAGGAAGTTAAGTAATCTGGGCCCTTTCAACCCTTTGATGACCTAAGCTGCAGTTTATATGAACATTAATTGTTCATTTCAAATATCCGTATGGCTTTGGCTCTCACACGGTTCGGAGTGGATGGCGGGGAAATGGAGAACAAGACTGTTCTTGCTGTTAGTAGGAGATAATTTTCAAGAAGATGCACAATGCACAAAGGTCTTGCCTTGACCCAGCTGAAGCAAAAATCCAGCGTGCCTTTTCAATGTGCAACATCCCTGCAGCTTTTCTTTTCCAAAGGAACATCTAGTGGAAAACAAAGATGAGAAGATACATGATTCTGGCCTGATTTCTCTTTTTTTTAACAAATAGGATGAGGGCACTACAGGTTTTCAATAATCTGCAGGAATTTATGCCCTGGTGTCACAACCAGTGGGAGTCCTAAGGGTTACTGGGCAAGCACTGTTCAGTCACTTGCTCTCCAGATCTGTTCCAACTAAGATGGCATTCAGCTCCACACAAGCTGGGGAGGGGTGTCTTCTTCCAAGAGCTTATAGCGACAGGACAAGGGGTAATGGGTTTAAATTGAAAGTGGGGAGGTTTAGATTAGATATCAGGAAGAAGTTCTTCCCGGAGAGGGTGGGGAGGCACTGGGACAGGGTGCCCAGAGAAGCTGTGGATGCCCCATCACTGGGAGTGTCCAAGGCCAGGCTGGATGAGGCTTGGAGCAACCTGGTCTAGTGGAAGGTGTCCCTGCCCATGGCAGGGGGGTTGGAACTGGGTGGGCTTTAAGGTCCCTTCCCACCCAAACCATTCCCTGATTCTATGAAGCTGTTGGGTTTTTCTACTGATTCTTGATGGCCTTTGTATTCCCAAAAAGCATCACAACCCCTTACAAAGCTGTTGTCAAATATCTTTTTGTGCTGATGATGTGCGTAGTTGCAGATAGTTTGGCAGGAGCTTCATCTCCCTTACTTCAGACATCTAGAGGTCATTTGGACTTCTGTGATAGGTGAGTAGTTGTCAGGAGCCTCCAAAGAGCAACTCAGTCCATCCTGTCCTGAATTAGGTCATCTAGATGCTGGGATGAATTGCCCTTCTGAGTGGATCTAGTTTGGGATTTGTCTCGATTGTGCACTGATCGCAGAAGTTGGGACGCTATCTTGGGCAAGATGCTCTGCTTCAGACAGGTTACCGAAGCTCCTTCAGCGTGCTCGTTGCATGACAGCGAGATTGTAACATCGCAAACCTGGGAGACGTAAGTAAAATGGCAAACAGCAAATGTCCAGAGGAAGGCAGGGAACCTGAATTCAAGAACTAGAAGTGTGAGGTTGATGAGCAAATAAAAGCCCCTGAATTTGGCTGAGGCTGTGACCTCTGGTTATTGTCTGTAGGAAGATAACTTTCTGAATGCTGGATAGACCCTTCCAGCTGGGAGTGACGTTCCTCCCAAGTGCCAGAGACCGCTTTCTGATAAGCGCAGCACAGCGTTGCAGGGCAGCTTAGCTGAAGCCTTACGGCACACAACTTCAACTTTCCTTCAGGCTTACTTGCTGCAGCGTGGAATGAGTAATCCCCTTAGTTTTATATTTGCATATTGCTCTCTTAAGGCTTTTATTTTTGTGCCAAGTGTTTATGGTAGTTAATTATTAGTCAGTAATAACTGTATTTGTCTTTGCTTAAGCTGCACATCACCCCCTTTACCAGAGATGCAGTTGTTAGATGGAGCAAAACGTCCGAAGTTCTTCTCTTTGGTCAGTGAGGAAGGACAGGGAATGTCCAGGAGTCCCATCTAGGCTAGAAAGGAAGTAAAATGTAGTAAAGTTTTTCAGTCTAATAAAAAATCTGAAAGGGTATGAGCTTTTCTGAAGTTGGAAGGGTCTTTGCCACTTACGTATTGCTTTGATCTTGCTTCCTGTGACCCTTTGCAATGAGGGAACCTTCTTGCTTCTTCAGTATCGAGCTGTAGTTGGCGATGTTGGTCCAAGCAATAGGCACTCTAACCCCCAGCAGGTCCAATCCCCATTTTTGCCCAAAAACTCCTCCTGAGAGGTCAGAAGCAATAGAAGTGTTTGTGGGAGGAGTGATGAATTCCTTCCCTATTCAGTTTATATGTGACTGATGAAATATAATCTGCTCTCTGATGCACGAGCTCAGCGAGGAGGCGGGCTGCCATCCCAGCATCCCGTACAAACCAGTACGGGAGCTGGAACAAGAGCGGTGGATGATTGTCGCTTCCCCAGATAGCGGAGGGGGAGCGCCTGAGCCTCCCCGCCGCACGAATCGCATTGTGCGTCGCTGTGACCCTGCGAGGATGAAGCTGTGTCTTGACTGCGAAGGGTTTTGGCATTGTAACCCCAAGCGATGCTGAGCGCTGGTAGCTGAGAACAGCTTTCTCGGAGGTGGTTATGTAGCAGCTATTGGCAAACACGTTGAATGCTCATTTGCAGGCACTGTGATTGGAATATGATGTTCAGACTTCCGAGCTGTCTGCTCCAGCATCAAAAGAAAGTGATTGCTCCTTTTGGTTGTAAATAAATGCATGTTTGAGTTGAGGACACTTGTGGAAGTGGAGAGCAGAAAGAGCAATTTATTATTAGATCTGTCACTTTAAAATATGTTCCCACTTTCATTCTGCTTTGAAGTATTCTCCTTTGAAGCAGCATTAAAGTATCTAAATATGTACGAGTCCTAGCAGGGGGAGATTACAAGTTGTGACACTTTGTAGCCTTGTTTTTTTTAATTTTTGCATTTTTTTCCTAAGGAGTTACTCTAAGTGTTTTGGTTGTGGGTTTTTTTTTTGCTTGGAATAAAAATGGCCATCCATTTAAAACTGCATAAAAATGTTTGCCCAGTGATTGGAAAAAAAAAAAAAAAGACCATTTTGTGTGTACAATCTAATTTGTATAACTAATTACAGCCCACCTCATCATGCAGATCGTGAAGCTTCTGTTTAGCAATTTTTGAATTGTATTTCTTAAAGTGCATACATACCTCGTTATTTTCAAGTTTGCTCTGAATTGCGAGGTACGCCGCGTGCGTTGTAAGCCAGAGAAGCGCTGGTAGTCTTCATGCTGTGTGTGCTTCATGTAAGCTGTTGGCAGAAAAGTCGTTATGGTCAAGTAGGAATTGCTGGGACCCTTGGACACCTTACATTTGGGGGTTTGTCCTTACAGGTTAGAAAAGCAACATAATTAGATTGATGTCTCGTGAAGATAAGAGGAGGAAAAATGGTGTTGCCTAATATGCCTTACAGGGTAAAATGCACTTGGAAACTGTGAAACGCTTATGAAATTCATGGGCTTGATTCTGTGCGTTCCTCAGATTTCCTTGGCCCTGTGCACACGTGTGTCTGCATCGCGGGGCCGCTCCGGGTCTGATCTTAGCACGGTTTCTGGCTCTGGCAAGGCTTTGAACAGGGCCAAGAGGAGAGGCTGGGAGCAGGCACAAAAATGAACAGCACAGAACCGAGTCCTTTGAATTCTATCCTGTTTGGTTGAAGATAAGTAAATGAATTCACCAACCTTTGCCTGCAGGATTTATCATTTCAAATGCCTGAGACTGAATTTCCCATACGCTGCTCTGCTGAGAGCAGCCTTGTCTTTCAGTGATCATAACATCCTAGCTTCGTGTTTAACTCTTGAGGAATAAAATGAGACTTTTTTTCTTCCAGACACTTCTATAAAATGTTTTTTAAACACACACTAGTCTAATATTTTATTCCAGAAATTAAAGAGGAAAAAATTGTGCTTGTGTTTTGGTGACCTGGAAGGCAGGTAAATCAGAAATCAAGCTCGGAACACCCACTGCATGAGGTCATTTGCTTTCGTCTCAATCTCTCTATCTGCAAAGCAGCAGTCACTGGTTCCTCCTCTCTTGTTTTGGCAAGCAGCGGCTCCATGGTAGTATGAATCTTTAGCAAAATGAGGTTTGCATCATGTTCCTGGCTTCTGTTCACCCCAAAAAGAAAGAGGTTCATCAGTCCAGCTCTTGAAGCAAAATTTGAGTCTTTTTTTAATATGCCCCAGATTTGCCTTAAACAGTATCACCGAAATCTTTTGCGTGATTCAGTTTTACAGAGGCCAAAAACCCACAGATCTAATTCCACAAGCCAAATAATTTTCAGTGGCTGTTGAGGAAAAACATTAGCAAGGCGGAATGCTATTTAATATAAAAAAGACTTTTGAAAGTTAAAAAGTAATCAGATGTTGACTTAGGAATGCATTTTGTAGAGGACAAGATGCCATACATAATAAGCATCTTCAAAAAATAATGCACTTTAGGTAGGGGGGGAGTCAGTGTTCATCTGGATTTTTTTTTTCCTCCCCATATTTTGTAAAAGTTCTTCCAGGTTTTTACATTGAATCTTTTAGAAAAGACCACAGCAAATATGAACAAAAATCTGTTGTAGTAAAACAGGTATTACATTTCAGTGATGTGAATGCTAGACTGTAAACAAGCCGTTTACAAATGTAGATGCTATTAGAAGAGGCTAACGAAGTACTAGCACATCTGCTGATGTGCAGTGACCATATACTCCAACTGCCTCCCCTGATAATTCACACAAAATTAGATTTTGAAAGAATGTCATGTCAGTATGCCCCAGATGAAACTATTGTGGTCCCAAGAAGGAATGTAATCTGTTTGCTAGCCAAAAAAAAGCAAAAATGAAGTGCTTTTCTAAGCTTTAATTTCTGGTAAGAGTAAGTTACCTTTTATGCTAGTAAGAGTATTTTCTTCATGGGCAAAACCAAGCCAAAAGAAGAGTTTGGCCATTACGTTTTAGCGTGTAGCATGTTATTGTTTGTGTGTTTTCCAGAAGTGAAGATGCAGTCAATCAGATGGCCGTTACTCCGTTCCCATTACCTTCTAGCTCCCACTCTTCTATTGAGGTAAGGTTTGTGGGTTGTGGGGGGGGGTTTGTGTGTTTGTTTTGGTTTTGTTGTTAAATAGGGATTGCTAAATTGGACAGATGAATCATAATTAGCAGTGCATTATAAATTCAAGCACATTGTCTAATTAAACCCTGAATCATGGAATGTAATTAGCCACTGCTAATTATTATAAATTCATTATAAATTCATTCATTATAAATTCAAGCACATTGTATAATTAAACCCTGAATCATGGAATGCATTGGGTAGGACCTTGACCTTCCTGTCCTGTTTTCCCCTGTTTCCCTTTTATTGATCCCGTTGTTACTGAAAGGGCTGGCATGGCGTTAGTGACAAGTATTCAAAAGGTCGTTGCTGTACAGGAGGAAGAGAAGTCTCCAAATGAAAATCTTGCCCTCTCCTGTCCTGCTCCTTTGTCAGCTGGTTAGAGTAGTTGTGGTGAGGATCTTTTGCCCGGAACACGGATATCCTCCTACAGAAGAGAAACGAGCGTTTTTCTGGGGAAAGCTCCCACCGCGAAGTTCCTCTTCCCCCAGGACACCCTCCCATCAGCATCTCTAAAAAGAAAGTAGGGGTGACCAGCAACTAGCTACAGTAAAAGTGGTCACTGTGTGCACGGTTTGCGTTACACGAACCCCTAGAGACAATCCCAGCCTAACCAAGAACCCTGGACCACCACTTCGGCCTGTGCCCCAGCACCAGACTCTCATTCCTGCCCAATTTCTTCCTGGAGGAGCAGCCGAGGGCAGTTCATGCACTGAGCTCTAGTACACGGTGCTGCAGCACACAACCTTCCAATGCAAAAACTTCCTGAGCGCGGTGATCTTCCCAACGCTTTTCGCGTTGTAGTTGCCATCTCAGCCCCGCTGCGGACTGATGGCCCTCCTGTGCAACATGAATCCCCGCAGTGTCACCACGTTGTTGTCATTTTGACATCTCGATACGCCGTAACTCAGTTTTCCAGATAAAGTACATGGTTAGCCTTGCGGTTGCTTTTTAATTCTATTTCTCTTTGAGCTAATACAACTAAAGATGTTTTATAATTCGATTGGGGTTTGGTCTTGCCTTGAATCAATACATGCACGTGCGTTGGGTGCCTGGTGTTTCAGTAAGCACTGCCGTGATCCCACAGCACTGGTCCGTGCGAGCTAACGCTGGGTGAATCTCCCGTTCACACGCTTGCTTTTGCTTTCCAGATTATATTCCCACTGAAGGCTACTTCCATACAGGCGTAGCGCTGTACGGTGCAAGAGCTGCTTAGCCTTTCTTTGGATCTGAGTCGGTTTGGGGCAGTGCTTTGGCTTTTCCTCCTCCCCTCCATAAAGACAGCATGCTCCTGGTGCCGCCAGTGGATTGCAAATTACAGTTTACAGAGCCCGAGTTTGTTTTATTTTGGTTGACTCCAGTACCTGCGTTTGGTCCCAACTCGGTTTAATATTTGTGTCTTCAGGATGAACAGGAAGCGTTGTTCAGGCACATTCTCTGCTGTGGTCAAACGGCTGTGGTTAGACTCTTAACCAGCACGTGGAAGCCAAAGTGCTCAGCCTCACGTGCGGTGTTTGCCTTTAGAGGTAGATGCCTGTGGGTTGAGCTTCATGCCTCAGTGGCAAGCTCTCACTGTTTATATTGTGTCTGTTTTATAAGTAAATGCAGGTTTTTACTTCTAGCTGGTGTCTTTTCATTCCATAAAATAAATGTAAGCAAAAGCTGCTGCAGTTGTACAGAACTCGGCGTTTCTTTCCTTTGTCAGCTCTTCTGCCTTAGGTGAAGCAAACAAAACTGACTGTGCTTTGAGTCTTGGAACACCAAATAAGTAACGTTGTGTGTTACAGGCACTGCACATGAACCTTGTCAGACCACATGGAAGAGCCTGGCTAGTGTATCAGGGTGCCACAGTTACCGTGTGCTTTCTTCATCTCACCTCGTTATTACATTAAGCTGTTTTAATATGAAAAGCGATAACCCGTAAATATGCCTTAAACCAGAGTCCTGCTTCACTGTATGGAGTTGCAGGACAGGGTAAGGCTACGTTGCAGTGTAATACTGTGGGCCAGCCAGCAGAAGCATAGTGTATATTAATTGCTGCAAAATATCTGTTTTTAAAAAGTTTCATTCATCAGAAAGCCACAGAATGAGAGATTTCATTGCAGCACTGAACAGAGGCAGCCTTTGTACAACTGCAGGGGTGCTTTACGGGCTGAAGTGGTGGTTGAGACATTTGTGTAATTCTCATTGTGCACTTAAATGTAAAATGTCTAATGAAAATTCAGAAATAATTTTGGTTTTAGGACTGAAGGTCTTGAAACATGTAGTTTTTTGGACTTTGTGAAGGAGAACAGTTCCAAATTTAGATCAAAGGCTTAAATGTATCGAAACTGTTTTAAAATAAATCAAAATGATAGATCACAAATCTTTCCATATCCAGGACCTGTTGGTTGAACAAGGGCAAAAGAGGATTAAGACGTTAAGTTTTGCATGTAAACAAATTAATGATAATAGAAACTTTGAATTGTAATTTATCATTTGCTCTGGAAGATGCCATTTCTTATCTATCTTAATTGTTGCTATGGGAAGGAAATAATTTTTCTTGCAAGCATATGCTTCTTAAAGACACGCTAGTCATTATCTAGAGAAAATGCCAGAAAATCCTGATCAGACAAGCCTTTCGACTTCATACGGCACTATTTGGTTTCAAGGGGCATTTTTGTTGGGAATCTCATACAGAAAGAGGAAAACTTCATGCTGGAGAAAGTTCTGGAGCACATCTTCCTGAAAATAGTTGTGTCTTTTGGGCCGTTGGCTTCATTTGCTGGTTCTGCAGTAGCTGTCACCGAGTGCCGTTTGCAGGATGCTCACTGCGACACGCAGAAGTGCCTGAACCCTGAGCTACACTCGCCCTTCCAGTCGAGGGTTGTGCTGCACGCTGGCTTGTGCCTGCTGAGCTTTGGTGGCCATGGGCTCTAACCCGGAGAGCTTTGGCTTTACCGATTCTTCCAGGGTGGAGCACCTGGTCCTGCTGCCACCAGCCCGTTCAGACGGCAGGAAGGGACCCGCGCTTCCTTTGGCGGGCTGGGCGCGCGCAACACCCTCCCGAGAGAAGTCTGGAGGAGCCTCTTCATGCAAACCCAGCGGTTCTCACAGCTGATAGGGGTTAGTCTGGCCTTGAAAGCTGACCCTGATCTGCACCTAAGGGCTCTACCTCGTGGTACTCCGGGCTGCCCAAGTGCAGACCAAGGTCTGTCTTGCAAAACGTGTATCGCTGTATTGTCTCCTGGCATTAAGATGCTTTAATTGTGGATCTTTTTGCCTTTTCATGCTGCTACTTGTTTAGAAAACCAAAAGAAAGGGTAAACGTGTCTAATGTTTTCTTTAGCTGCTGTGGGGGATCATAGCTCTGTTTAAAAACTCTTACCAATCCTTCCTACCAGGATCGTGGTGGCACTGAACCTGCAAGCAGTGAAGAAGACCCAAGTTTGGAAGTTGTCATGAAAAGTTTGGCTGATGAGGAATCCAACAAAGCTGTAAGTGACTTCAATCAATATTTAATGACGATCAGAGCTTAGAAAATACAGGCTCACTGCCTTGATCTGTTTCCTATCCACCTTTGTGTTGGAGTATTGTGGCACTCTTTTGTCAAATAATATCCAGTACATGTAAGAGCAGAATCCAGCTTTTAGCTCTACCTACGTAGATTGTTTTTGTGAACCACGCATCCAGTATAATTTGTTAAAATACTGAGATAAGAGGTTTTGATGTAGCATTTTGGCACTCTCTTGAGTTCTTTCTCAGTTGGGGAATTGAGTTTCCAATCTTGCCAGCCATGTGTGACAAACTTCAGAAAAAAAAGTGATCTGTAAATCATATTCTTATTTACATTCATAGCTTCATAAATTCTAAGTCCAAAATGTCTATTATCATAATCTGGTCTTGCCTCCTGAATAACATAGCTATCGAGTTACTCTCAGTAATTTCTACATCAAGCCCATAACTTCTAGTTTAATGTGGTACTGCCAGCGTGCATGTAATAAATACTGAACCTCTCATTGATACAGATGGGGGGTTGTTGTTTAATGTGTCAGGGTTGTGCATTATCAGAAATCTGAAAGCCCTTCAGGGTGCAGGTTTAATCTCTTTTTTGGACTCTATGTCAAAAGTTTAAAATGGAAAACTACTAAGTATGCTGAAGAGTGACTAACCCAGAGGTACATAAAATGTGCTGAGACAGGCTTTTTGCCCAGCAGCCTGCTCCTTTTTCAAGGAGTACATTGGCTGGGACTTGCTGTGCATGCACACTCTGTGTGTGCTGTCCTCCGGTAAGGACACTTCCGGGTGGTTTTCTTCTTAGATGTCTTCTTCCTGCTCTGCCATGTCTCTTGCAGAGTGCGTCCTGGGTTTTGCAAATATGAATTGAACATACATAATCTTCTATAGCTAGTAAGTATTTAATTAAAGAGTATGAACTCCAAAGAGTTCAGAAGTGTTATATGCTACTCGAGCTCCAGAATTAACCACCCATGTCAAATGGGTTGGTTTGTGTTCCTAATGGATTACAAAAAAGGTTGAATTATTTGTATTTGGTAGCCCTGTGCAGAATCTTCCTTTGATGCACTGAAATACAAATGAATCAGGGTTTTATTGTACGTATTTAAAGGTGTAATTCACCTGGGTTTATTGCTGTTCTTGCTCAACTTGCAAAGGAACTTTTGAGGAATGACAAGGTAATATGAAAATCGCTCAAAGACAGAAGTGGATAAAAATACATAAAATGTATTGTACAAAAATGAACTTTTGGTGTAGGATATTGTGCTGTGCAGCTTTTTGAACAGTGTTAGAGGAAGCACAAACTTAAGGGGGGGGGGTTGAAATTGCAGCAATCCAGGCTGGGTGTGGAGAGATGCCACTGGAACAACAGGGAGCCCAGCACATGTGGGCAGCTTCTTCTCAACTGAAGCAAGAAAGAAGGGAACCGTGGAGTCAAAGGGTAGAAGTTACAGCGGTTTAGACCGAAAGGTGAAAAAAAGGAAAAGATAAAGCCTTGGCGGTAAGAGCTGTCCAGAACAGAGCAGTGGTGGAAAGGAAAGAGAAGGCAAAGGCAGGTATTTGTTAAAAGCCTCTAGGTGAGCAGAACATCAGTGTAGTACTTCACCTAGTTTTTCTTTCCCATTGTCCATACCCATCGCAACTGGCTGCTACAATTTGCTTTTTATCTTTGGAATTCAAAACACTTTATCCAGCAGGCCAGTAGTATTATCCCTGCTGCAGCACAACCTGTCCCGGGTCACTGGTGAGACCAGGAGGCAGCGGGTATGTCGCTTCTGGCCGCGGCGTTGCCCTGCCTTCGTTCCATGGATGTTTGCTTAGAGGTGACTTACTAGTTTTTCCGTTAGATAAAGAGGTGCTGAAAAGTTAAGGGCTAGGAGATGGAGTTAGAAAAGTATTCAAATGCCTACAGCTCCAACTGCTCATTCCATAATGCCTTCAGTTGGGCCAGCCCTTGGTTTGGAGGCATAAATGGATGAAAAATAGTGGAGAAAACCAGCTCCATAATTTCAGATATTTCTTTCAAGCAGGATTTTTAAATTACATGGCAAGAATTTCTGAGAAGCGTGTCTTGTTTTGGTAGATGCCGATGGTTGTGATCAGTCCCTTCTGACCAGAAGGCAGTGGGTTTGCAGACATCGGCATTTAGACCTTGACATGGCAGTGCGGCACCAGACAGCTTCTTGTTTTGAGGAAACGAGATTTCTCTTGCAGCCTTTTACTGACTGTTGAGGCAAAAGAAAACAGTGCCTTGTTTTTCAGAGCATGATGGGTTTTGCTAAAGCCCAGGTCATCATTGCTGCTGAAGTTCTCAGTCATATGTCAGGAGAAATCAGGAATGCAGAAGTCAACATGTAAGATCAGGTTCACTGAGTAAATAAGAAGTATGTGCTTATCAGCAAAGATCTTCCACAAGTACGTACAGCTCAAAGCACGGGCCGGATGTCTCATCAAGTGACAGCTGCAATAAAAATATAAAAAGACCCACCCAAATAACTCTCCGTTCATTTGTTGCTGATAAATTTGTCAGTCTCTCCCAAGATACTTTTTGTTGTCACTTCATCACTTTAAAAAGTATAAAGTTATATAATGCACATCATTGCAGACTTGGATGATAAGAGAGGGGAAAGAAAACAACTTGATTTCTGAACTGGAGCCAGTGGAAGTGTTAGGCAAGGTCTGCGTGCTTATTAGCTGAGGTTTGAGGTGGCCTGATGGAAGGTCGTGGTGTTCTGAAGACTGTTTCTGTAAGGTGTCGTTGGAAAAGAATTGATATGTGGGGCCTTGGGATGCTCTCGAAACCTTTAACTTCATGAAGGTGAAGACAGCTTGAGCAGTCGTGTGCTCTGAAGTACCTTGCATCGTTGGTGTCCTGGTAGAGTGTGAACATAATTCCGTGTCCAGGAGGTGGGATAATTAACCTGAGGTTTGGTGTGTGAGAATGGGTTTATTTTCCTTAAAAGTTTTGAACTTGGAAGAATAATCTGTCTTTAACACAAACAGAAAACTTGAAAGATTGGCAAAGGGGAGGGACTTGGTAAAAATGCTTTTGGATGCATTTGAGGGAATTGAGTTAACCCAGTCGGGTCGCAGGCTTATGGCAAATGCTGAGTGTACAGTGGGGTGCTCGGGGGGCTGGAAATCTTTTTATTTTGCCCAGGCATCTCTAGCATGGTCTGAGTTAAATGGAGAAGATGAGAGAGATTTAAAGGTGATGCGTGGTGCTTACTTGATGTGCAAGAGGAAGTTTCAGATTTTAGTCACGTATCAGAATGAAAAGGGGAAGTATGAAATATTTTTTTCATTGCTCATTAAAACAATCTCTCATAAAATGACAAAGCAGTCTTCCCATTTCTCCCCAGACACCTCTGATAATACGAAGAGATCACCACTTTATCTTTTTTCTTTTTATCCTTTTGGATAATAGTTCCAGTTGTATAGTTACAGCAGGCTTGGAGAAAAATGCAGAGTGGAAAAGAAGAAAAAGCCTGTGGGGTTTGGCATGATTTAACATAATAAAACTTAAGGGAACAAGGCCAGTATTTTCGAGCTTGGTGTCGTTACCTAAAATTTGATTTATATAGGGTTTTTTTAATGTATGAATTGTCATCTTAATTAAAAATTCTTTTGAGACGCAGAATCTCTCTGTTGTCTTTTGAAGCTGGTACTCAGCTTTTCCAAAAACTAGGCTGTTTATCAGGGTTTTTTAACACAAGGTAAGATAACCAAGACTGTGATCAGTGTCCGCACTTTGGCTAAGAGCTAGCAAAGGGAAGACACTGTGACTATCTGGAAGTAGGAGAGGAAAAAAATATATATATATTTAGTGTATCGCAAGGATATGAAAGAAATTAGGATCCAAGTGGAGCCCGTGAATGAAGTGCCATTGTTTGAGATATTTATAACGAGGCTGGATGATGCACTTTAAGCAGATACTTTATTTAAGTGCTGGCAGTGTGCTCAGTGCTGCTGAAGACTACCAAAAAAGGGAGGGGGGGTGACTTTGAAGTCCATCCTGCCGTGGGTACCAAAGGGTCTCAGCGCCCTGTGCACTAGAGGCTCGTCACACAAACACCTGCGTGTCACCACGCAGCGTGGGAATTGCTGTCCCAGGCACCCCAGATGATGCTCTTCCTTCTTGTTTAGACCTTACTGCTCAGGAACAACATAGACCGTGTGTGATAATCTCAAAAAAAAGCGCCCTTTCTTTACGTTGCATGCCTTCTAAACCATTCAGTGGTTTTTTAGTAGTTCCTGATATTCCCTGTATTCATACTGGTTTTTCTGCTTCTAAGTTCAGGGCTTCAGCTTTCTGTTATGGTACAAGTGCTCTTGTATGACCAAATAGCACTGTGTTTGCCTAGAATCAGCATTTTGAGTTCTGGAGGATGTTTTATCTAAGCTAATGCGACGTTTTCAATACATCTCACTTCCTTTTTTTTTTGCCTTTTTAGGATGTGAAATGTAAAGCTGACAGGCCAGCGCTGGCGGATCAGCGGGAGGTGGAGGAGCAGCTCCCGGAAAATGTATGTGTGGTTATGTTAGCTGATAAGGGGGGGTGCTGGGGGTTTGATCTAGGTGAAGATTGAGTGATTTGTGGGGGCAAGGGGTTAACTGAGGAGACAAAATAATTTTCTTGGGGGCAAACTTAAAAAAATAACTTGCTTCTCGTTAATTATGTGGAAGCAGTCACACAGGGTAATGGCAAGGATGTTCTTGGCTGTGTGAAAGTTAAAAAAAGCCCCAAAAACTCCCCCTCCCACATTATTTGTATGAGAGGACAGTTAAGAAAGCTGAAGGGTCCCTGCTTCCTACATGAGCATTTCTGGAAGCCCAGTTATCCAGTCATCCTGATTTTCCATTTATTTATGAAGAGAATGTTTTCAGTTCATCTGTGCTTATTGATGGTTTCCCTTCTGTTGATCCAGTGGATTTAGTAAGGTACAATAATCAATAACTGATGATGATGTCCACATAACGTGCCTTTCTGTGATTGATGTCTTTTGCTTCTGCTTTGCTTTTTAGGTCCTCAACCAGATCAAACAGTCCAAAACTTCAGCGAAAGTAGCAGTCAAGCTACAGGAGATACCCCTGGTGCCAGCACCTACTTACCTTTCTCCAGAGGCAGAAGTCACCAGCCGTAGTATGAACCAGTTATTTTTTCCACCAGTACAGCCTGTATTTAGTACCCTAATCCAGGATGGATCTTGCCTTTTTTCTCCAGATAACATTTGCTGAGAGTTTTTTCTCTGACCACTAAATAACCTTTTAAGTTATTTTAGAAAGTGTTTGTATTTTTCTCTCATTTTGTAATTTTTGAGAGCTTGAAGGTGTCTTTGCTTGTTTCTCTTTACTTTTATGTACAAAGATGTTGTTCCTCATTCAATTAAAATAAAACCAGAAGAAAAGGCAATCTGGAACATCCTGCCCGTTCCACAGTGCTGGGACATGGCCTTATCTTTCCTGCATGGAATAACACACCTTGCCATCATGATCTGACCTGTATAAGTTATAACTGAAGTAAATTCCTCCCAGACGTTCACTCTGAACCTTTACTCCCAGAGCTCTGGAGTTGTTCCGAGGTAGAAGGGACTCGGAGTAGTAGTTCAATTTAGATTTGTAAAGGTGTTGAGCAAAACACGAGATTAATTAGTTGCTCTCCTACGATTCCTTTGATGGTTTTCATTTTCTCATTGGCTACTGTGACTCAATTCTTTACTTTTTCATGTTCTTAGGCATCATTCCACCTCCGTTGCCTGTGGATCCAGCCACGTGTCCTATAGTTCCGGGGCAGGAGATGACTATAGAGATATCTAAGGGTCGGTCAGGTCTGGGACTCAGCATCGTCGGGGGGAAAGACACTCCGCTGGTGAGTTTGTTAAACTATTATTTACTGTCTTTGCTAAAGAATAGGAGACAAAGAAACTAATGATGCCATTAATCTGTAATTGCTCTAATAAATGGTTCAGTGCAGGTAGGAGAAACCAGCAACTACAACCGCCAATAACCAATTGATAATTCTGCCTTGTATCGGAGCAGTCGCTTTCCGTTCCTGTTGGAATGGAAAGGTTTGTGTTTCAGTAGTGCTTCTGCTGTGGTCAGGGTTTACAAATACGTGTTCTTTTTAACCATGGTGAGTTAAGGGTTTCAAGTGGTTGGACTGGAAATGAGTGTCACAGGGGTAGAGCTGCTTCAGCAAGGTTAACACCTCTGTCTTGAGAGCACAAATGCTTAGTAGCTGTTAAACAAACTGTGATTTATCTCCCTGCCAGCAACAGCCCTTGCTGAACAGAGGTAAGCCAAAGGTAATCTTTTATTGTTCTCTGTGTCTTTTTGCTTAACCTTGCTCTTGGCTATGCTGGTTTTTAAAAAATTACCTTCAGCTAAATTAAAATGTATCAGATCAAGTGTAAACTCAGCAAGTTAGTTCTGCTAAACCCTTCTCTGCGTCTGCTGTTGCTGTTTCCACTCCACTTTCCATTTAAGAGCTGCTGTGTTACAGTAGAACATAATGTCAGATGTTTTTTTTAAATGTCAAATTCGGTTCTTTCAGTAAACAAGTCTGCTGCAGCGGTGTCTTTCCTGGGTTCTCCTGAATCCCCTGCCGCAGAGACATTTTATGGCAATAGAGCTGCTCTGTTATATGCAATTGTTCCCAAACATATTGTGGCAGTGCATCATTAAGCATTGAAGAGCCCTGAGTGTCCGCAGCTACAGACAACTGTAACGTAGTAATCCCTTTCCATACTGAGGAAAAATAAGGGAAAACCCTGAATAAGTTGAAAGGAAAAAGGAAGTTTTGTTTTGCAAGGTGTGGGCTGAATCTTTTACAGCGTTAAAGCTGAAATTGGAAAGGGTTCAGCTTTTGGTCCCACTTACCCAAGTCTCCAACTGTGCAGAGTTTGGATGAACCGCAAAAAGGTCTGAGTTCGGTCGAAGGCTCAAATCAGCCGAGATGGTTTTCACCGGGTCCAGCCGTGCGCTGTGCTGTACCCAGCCCCTTCTTTCTCTGGCTCCTCAGTGCTGAGTAAATTCAAATAAGCAGCTCAGCGTTAGTCATCTCTCCGCCTTTTCATTTAACTGAAGTTTGGAAATACTACATGGCTGTCTGTCAGGCGCAATCTGGTACATGTCTTTCATGAGATTTTAATATAAATAAATGAAAATTATAAATATCTGCTTTACAGAGCAGATGAGAAAAATGCAAAGGATTTTATTCTTTGAGTAAATGGTTTTGGTTAAGTATTATACTTTCATTAGTTTATTCATTAAAGCATCCTCTGAGGAATTCGTGTTAAAAATCTATGCGCTTGGTTGCAGTAACTGGAAGTCATGAGGGGAGGGAGGTCCGACTTCCCACATTGCTGATGCTCACGTTACAGGACTTTGCAAAACGAGACCCTGTTTCTTTTCATATTTCTCAAACTGCTCATGCAAAGGCCAGAAACGTTGTTTCATAGGAAACAAGCTGCTTTACTGCGAGCACGGTCTAATCTGATGGTTTACCACGTGCGGGGACCCTCTGGGGTTCTCCATAACCCGCTTAGCCCAAGGGTGTGTGCCCACCCTTCTGAAAGCAGGTAGGCAGGGCTGTGTCTAGCTGCTGGGATCATCATCGCTCGTCTGCTTTGTACTGCTGTCTCCCCAGAATTATCTTGATGCCTTCCTTTTTTGCCATGAAGGCAGAAAACTCTCTGTTAAAGAGCTGAAATGAAGCTCACGTAGCAAATGTGGAGAGGTGAAAGAAAATACTGCTCAGGGCTGTAGAAAGTTTCTGGGTTTTGTGGACTAGAGAGGAAATACAACAAAATTAGGTACAAGGAGCTGAGTGATGTCCCTGTCTTGCTCTCCATCATCTGTTTTTAACTTGGGGATATAGATGGACATCTTTTGTACTTTAAAAAAGGCAGGACAGATTGACTTACAGCTTCACTGCTGATGTACGTGTTACGCTTTTGTGCCACGAAGTTCATCGCTCCTGCCGGTCTCGTGTGGCTGAAATTGTGTATCGAGACCCCCTGTTTTCTGCAGTGCAGAGAAGTTCAAATGAAGCTGCAATTGGCTTCAGCAGTTCGAGTTTGGTTTTTTAGCCATTTTTGAATCAGGAGTTGTGAGATGGAAGTTGGAAAGAATGGGAATGGCACCGTTCGCAGACATCTCTTCAGGCACGAAGCAGGGCTGCTCTTTCGTACTCCTGTAGTGCAGAGGTAGTTCAGAGAGAGGTGAGGTGCCCCCACAGGGGTCCTTTCCCATGGGGGGTGAGAAGAGCCGTGGCAGAACAGGGGTGGATCTGCGGCAGCGGTGCCTGCACGTGCCCCAGACAGCTGCAGGGGCTTTTGCTTTTATGTTCTCTGAGAAAACAAGGCACGAACACCCGTTTCCTCCTCCCTTTTCTACTGGAGAGTCTTTATTTCGTACCTGTGCAGGTGTGAACGTGCCTATGAAAAGACAAAGGATGTCAACCCCAGTTCCTAGGATCTCAGAAGTAATCTACTGGTACGGGGAATCGAGGGAAGCTGTGCCTGGATAGAACTTGCCCAATCTAAGAGGGCTGCGGCAAGAGTATAGGGGCCTCATCTATGTGGTATTAAAATGAACTTGATCGAAAAATGCATAACGGGGTGTTAGTAGTCAGCACTGGTAAACAACAGAGCTCACGTGTGATGGAAAGAGCTCACTTTGGAATATTTTGGACATTTCTTAAACACATGATGTACCGTCCTAGCCTGTGGAATAATAAATCTGGCAGCCTGCTAAAGGGACGCGGTGCTTCAGGATGAAATATAGAGTGCAACTTTTAAGTCGTAACCTTAGGAATCTCATCAGAAATCACCAAGCAGGGACTTGAAAAATACAGCCTGTGAGCAGGGAGGTTAATTTGCTCAGGAGGTTGGAAAGTGATGTCTTAACCCCCGCGAAATGTTTTTTGTTGAGATGATGACCATCCCATTAAACTTGCAAAACCTTTCAAATTGTGGCTGTGTGCTTAGGGGACCAGGAGAGCATCAGCTGGAAACATGTGCTTGTACAAAAGGCATGGGGAAGGAAAGATTGTCCTTGAGAGTTGTCTTCGTGTCGTTGATCTTTAGGCTGCTATAGCCCTTGAGCAGTTCTATTTCATTTTATCCTAAGGGTTGAAGTTTATTTTTTTCCTTCACTGTCTTTCCTTTCACCTCCCATGTACCCCTGAGAGAACACAACACATGGCCTCTGCTTTTAAGCAATTAAACTGCAGAGCGGAGCTGGCTGAAGTACAGGCCTTTCAATTTGTGAGAAGACGTTTTTGGTTTTGGTTGTAGTCCAGTCAAACTTGTAAAAGTAACCTCAGAGTAGGGATTAAAAAAATAAAAGCAGTGTTTTCAGAAACATCCCAAAACGAGGTTTGAGGCTCTAACTCTGCTCCCCAGGACACCGTCCTGCCCTCCTCTTGCTGATGATCTACAGATTCTTGTCAACCGTCAACCTGACAGGGTGTCATTGTCACTGGGCAGCTGCCAGTGCTCGCCCACGGGATTCATGGGCGCTGCGACCCCGGCACGCTGGGGAGGACGCTCGTGTTGGGCTGCCAGCTTCGAGCTGGGACGAGCTTACACCCGGAGTCCGGCATTCGGAGCTGGGTGTTCACGGCAGCAGGCCCGCGTTGGCATGGCCGGCTGCCCACGGCTGCATGGGCTGGGGCCGTGCGACCCGGGACGAATAAGCATCCCTGCAGGATGTGGGACTGGCAGCACCAGGTAGTCCCGTTGTTCACCATAAATCTAGGAAACGTTCCTCAGTTGTTCTGCTCTTGATTCGTTGGATTCTGCGTAAGTTGAGTCGAGGGTAATAATGTAGTTTCAAGTAAAGGGGCTTTATCCTCTCAAAGTGTTTGGCCAGAAAGTTTCTGTGAGGTTTTCTGAAACCTTCTGGGAAGAGGGCATCAAGGAATCATTGAAAAAAAGCTGCCCCAATATTTCTCCAGATGGCATGTGGGGTTAAATCACCCGAACCCCATTACCACCCCAGAGTGGGTGAGTGCTGCGATGTCTCAGCCAGTTAGCGACTTGCAACGAGCCTTTTTCTGAAAAACAGGATCATCAGTTTACAGGAATTTTATTCTTGGCAGTCCATGGACAAACCATCGCCCTAAGATACAAACATTTTCTCAGCAGGTGGGAGCACCATTTTGCTTCCAGCTAAATAACGTAGTAATGCCCGAGCTGATTACTGGGTGTTATTGACCGTGTTTGCTGCCGGGGTGATGGAGACACTCAGACATGCCGGAGGGGATTCGGGCGTTTCAAGGCCGGTGGAGACTGGTACAGGGACGTTCCTCCCCGGGGCAGAGTCAGCAAACCCTGGGAGGGGAGGAGAGTGCAGAGGCTGAGCTGGGGCTTGAAATCACAGCTAAGTACTGAAGAGCCACCTACAATATGAAAGAATAAAAGATTGCAGGCGTGGTGACCTAGGGGTGGGGGCTATTGGAGGTGGAGTAGCTAGGGGCCAGTCATTAGCTGAACCTTACATGGGAAGGAAGAAAAGAAACCTACTTCATCCTGTCTTTTTTATTAAGAACGACAACAAACTTCTTCGTAGAATTTTTATATTGAGTTATCGACTTTGAATTTGGTAAATGAACATTTTTTTACTTTTCCTTGCAGCTGACTTTAATAAAAAGCTTTTTTAAGGCAATTAACAAACTTTAAGGTACTCCATCTGTAAAATAAATTCATCCACAAAGCCAGGGAACTGGAACACTTTAGTAATGCACCAAAAACTAAGAGAACGTGCTTGCGTTCAGCTGGCACTAGTGGGTGGGAGCTGGTAACGCTGGAGCTGGAGAGGAAGAAGCTTTTCTGATCCCTGTGGTAGCCCAGAGCCTTTGTGGCTTGCAGCAGAGCTGGGGGAGCTTGGTGATGGTGGGGATGGACTTTGGCAGAAGAATATTTGGGTTCATTCTGTCAGCCCAGGTGAGTCGTAGCTTGCATAAACCCCATCTGTTAAGGAAGAGCAAGGGAATAATCAAGAAAACTGTGACTTTAAATTGCAGCTGTTCAAGACCCGATGTTTGCCCCTGGAGCTGTGTGAGCTAATTACCCTGCTAGGATCTCCACACTGCCAAGAGCAGGCTCTGACTGATACCAAAGCCAAGACTGGTGTCTCTGTTTTGTGCCGTGCTGCAGTGAGCAGTGGGGGCCTACCTAAACGTGAGGACTGATGTGACTTGGGCATTGCTAAACAAGCAGCTTCTCCCTTGGTGGAGCTGTGTTCCCTCCCTCCCACCTCAGCTGTATGTAGATTGAGGGTCTGAGCGACTGCACCGTCATCAAGAGCAGCTGAGACTGAAACCGTTTTAGTGGAATATGCTTACCTTGTCACTGCAAATGAAAAGCGAGGTACCAGCCTCCGGAGGGTTTCGGCAAGATATTGGCTATAGATACTGTTGCTGTTCAGTCTGTCGCACCGTGAGTGGAACAATAGAATGAAAAATGGTAATAGAAGTCCTAAGTTTTTGATCGTGGCTTGGGTATCGTGGGGGAAAAGGAGAGAAAAAAAATGCAATCACTTCTTAACCATCACCCACGTTTATAAAACAGAGGCAGTTTAATGACAGAGCGGTAAACGCAGTTAGCATGAAATGGTGAGGAATTGCTTTGACTCTTGGTTGGATAATGCTAAAATGAAGTTGGTGGATTCATCATAATTCCAGAAGGACATTAGCTTGCAGCAGCACAAGAAAACCAAACTGCTTTGTACATAAGTTACTGCAAATGGAAATTAGAGTAGTAACTTTAGCAACTCGTGTGTGTGATGGATCTTTGGCAAGGGTTGAGCTGACTGTACGGCTAGCTTGCACAGCAGTGTCTTGCTTGAAGAAGCTGGTGTCTTCCAGGAGCGTAAATCAGCCATAACGTTTAAGCTAACAATATACAAAAGCAGTAGGACGTGTTGGAATGGACTTGAGGAGTGTCTTGCTCGCTGGTAGTTGTAACCACCGGCTCTTGGCTCCCCATGTTGTATGTGTTCAGGATCTCGTGCGTTCTCCAAAACCTGTGTCAAGTACTGTACGCTGAAGATCTTCCTAATTTTTTTTTTATTTATTAAATAATGAGAGTGAGAGAGTTAACATTTCAATATGTAGCTCTGTGTTTTACTATTCCCTCTAAAATGAGCACGTATACTTTTTCAAAACCTTTAGTTTGCTTTGGCATGGGATTCATAGAAACGTAGCTCTTTCTATCATTCGGACTTAAGTCATATATTTTTACACTAAACATCTTATTACCTTAGTTTTATTATTTCAGAATCAAAGGAGAGCTTGCAAATGTCTATGACTGCAGGCCGAAGGAATGTTAATGAATAGTGCCATTGAATTTTCAGGTTTTAGCTTTTCTGATCTTAGAGAATATAACTGTAAGCAAAAATATTATGCAAGCTGAATAAAATTTAAATAAATAAGGACCAGATGTAACTATAGGGGCCTATAAAATGTAATACAAATATTATCCACTTCCTTAAAATAAATCTCTATTTTAGTATGAAAAATTATATTCATATTGATGCTGTGGATTAATCTTTTTTATGAAAGTTGGCAAGTGAGCACCATCTCTTGCAGGGGCTTGTTCTTAAATGGGAAACAGACCTTTTGTTTTGACCTTGAGTAGAGAAGCTTTTCGGTATCATGCAATGTAAAGCATTTTTTTACATTAACACGGTAATACATTTTTACATTATACAGCCTGTTTTATTACAGTAGTGTTTGGCTTAAGATTTTGGGTGCCTGTTAATGGTTTGTGAATGCTAGCAATTGCAAAATATTTGAGTGTTAGGAGGAGGTATAAGCAGCACGATGCATTAGATAAACCCCTTTAAAAAGTCAAGTGATTTGCTTGGAGTTGACCTTCAGCTTTTGTTGCTGAACCGTTATCTTTTAGAGTCCATTTAGATCTGCGAATGGAAGATCATAGATCATAACATAACTGCTGCAATTTCCTCTGCCTACAAGTAACTAGCAGCTGGATTTATTTTAACTGCTGAGAGATTCTTATATGGGGCTAATTCTTCAGCAAAACACACTGTGCAACCGGTTGATTTCTACCTTATCTGTGAACCAGCCTGTAAAAATGAAATGACAAGTTTACTACTCTGGACAAAGTATCATAAAAGCTGAAAAGGAAATAACTAATGATGATTTACTTGCCCTGGGAAAGAGGTAAATCCTGCAGTCAGCAAAAATCCTTGTAGCTTTATTATCTTTAATAAATGCTAATTTAGTACAACAGTTGTAGCTGTGTAGGAAATTTGTTGGAAGTGTGTAATACTAGCTTAGGAAAACACAGCTTGTCAACTAAATCAGAAAACATCTTTTCCTGAAGGTTGTTCT
This sequence comes from Eurypyga helias, assembly GCF_000690775.1. NCBI lineage: Eukaryota > Metazoa > Chordata > Aves > Eurypygiformes > Eurypygidae > Eurypyga > Eurypyga helias. Next base: position 124,310 of record NW_010244137.1, read on the forward strand.
TATATGTAACACTTCTTTGCTTCGTTGGGAAAGTACTGTAATCCATGCAGAAAGCTTCGCTTTTTACACCAAGTACATAGTTATGGTTAGTGATGAGATTCGTCCACCTAACTACAGACCAAACTGCGATACAGGCACGCAAAATTAATGTGATTCCAACAGTTTGCCCTGCCTGATTTCCAGTGATGCCCAACCACGTGGTTCCCCAAAAATCTAGTGTCTCTGTTTGGACCTGAACTTCCAGCATCGGTGTTTGCTCTGGGGGACGGGCACCTTTTCCCCGCGTACTGCTCCCTTGGTCCAGCACAAATGGCTGGTGGTGATCTGGTCGCAGAGGTGGCCGTGTAGCTTGAGGGCGGAGCTGGGGATCTGGTTTCTACTCTCAGAAGTGTTTGGGGGATTGTTTTTGTCTAACAATTACCGCCTTAACGTGCACGACTTGGGAAACATGGTCTGGGATTTTCAAACAACTCGCTGCTTACGGAATACCGTACCCGCTGTCGTTCTGTGCTGGTGGTTGTTGCAGTCCTCGGCGTGTAGTGCTTCACCTCACTTCCGTGGAGTGCCTTTGATCCTGTCAAAATAATGGCTGGATCTCGTAGACTGAATTAGCGCAGCAAAGAGAAACTCCAAGCAAAGTTAATGTTCTCTCAGTTAAGGAAACAGCTTGTTGTGACCAATCTGCAGTAGTTGAGGACTATTCAGTACTATGCAAGAAGCTTCTTTACCAAAATTCAGACCTTTTTCCTTGTCAGATCCAGCCAACACTGGGTGCGTGGGGATTTCTCTGCCCCAGTCCTTTTGAAATCTCCCCTCCTGTGTACTGATCCACCTTTTTTCACATGCTAGAACTTCATCAAGATATACCTGTTGCTCAGTGTTTGAGCCTCCTTCACATCTTGTGTCCTTACATCCTCCCTTGCCCGCCCAGCATTTGCACGTAAGGGTCCGGGGGCTGATGTTCAGTGGCAGAGGGCACTTGCGTTGAAAGCTGCTTGTCCTTCTGAAGAACAGCTGCAGGAATTAAAAAAAACGTGGGAGAGACTGGCTCAGAAGCTATAAATTTGCAGAAAAACCTGTGAGCAGTCCAAGCCTAAAGCCAGACAGCTTGTGAGACTTTCTCACCACTGTTTATGGTCCTGCAGGCTTTTAAGGTTCGCTTGGTCAGTGATTTCCCCGAGTAGGAAGCTGAGTTTACCACCTCTCTCCCGAAGGCTCAAGTCAGGGTGGTGCTGTGTGGTCATTGCCCTGGGTCTCTGCCATACCAGTTCTTGACATTTAAGATACAAAGATTAAGCTCTCGCTCTTACTGAATTTAATTCTTGACATCAGCATTTCTATTTGTGCTCTCTGCTGACGGGTGAGTGAATGTTCTGCCCCTACCGGGTCGCTGAAGTTGTTCTAGAACAAGAAGGGAGGAATATCCACAGCTCGGGGGGGAGTTGGGATCCAACTCCTGGGCGCTCGGGGCTACTCCTCTCCCTCAGACAGAAGGCAGTGCAACATTTTACAAGTTGCATTTTCCATAGGTGGATTCTCAGAGCGGGTGCTAATTCCTGTAAGGTTGTCTTGCCCTCGCTGTCAATTGCTTAGCACTGTGGTTCCTCACGGTGTCAACCAAGAGGCTCCATGAACTCTTCTACTCCTCTGCCTTTTCTTCCACAGCCAAAACCTCATCTTCCAGTGTTTTCATGGTCGGATAGTCTAAGTTTACACCTGCGAGTGTGGACTTTGTTTAGCACAGGAAAATGCTGTTTACGTGCCCTGGCTTGACTTTGCATCCTTCCGTCCCATACAAGAAATGTTCAACTTTGCATTAATTCCCAGTGTGTGTAACGGTCCCAGACTATTCTTTGTCAAAATATACAAAGATTAAAGCTCCAGTTTGTTGAATGGATTTGTAAACCTTAGGAAGTGTGTGCTTTCAGCAGCTGGATGTCTTTTTTTAAACAACCGTGTTCTTGATATGAGAGTGACTGGATGATCTCTAAGGTCTTTTCCAACCTAGTGATTCTATGATTCTATGAAAATATACAAAGATTAAAGCTCCAGTTTGTTGAATGGATTTGTAAACCTTAGGAAGTGTGTGCTTTCAGCAGCTGGATGTCTTTTTTTAAACAACCGTGTTCTTGATATGAGAGTGTTTTTATTTCCCCCTTTTGCACGATCAGGTTTTGTGACTCTGCCAAGCTGTATCTTGGAGTGCCATCATCTACGTGAAACTGGTACTGAAAGGAGATGGGAAGGGATGGGAGTGAAAATCTATCCAGAGCCACCATGAATTCACCACCTCTAGTTGAATACTGATGCCACTTTCCCTTCCTCCCTCTGTACTGATTGATTGATTCTGAGCTATTTAGGCTTTGACTTCTAGAGGAATCAAGCTCTCAACTGCATTTGAAGATAGTGAGCAGGAGCTGCAACATTCGATAACCAAAACCCATCCTTTAAATAAATGCTTTGTATTGGTTTAGTCATGATGGGTCCTGTTTTTTCGGAGGCATTGAGAAGGGTGTTACAGCTTAAATCCATAGCACGTCAATAGAGTCATTGCAGCTGGGGCTTCCCTAGATGCTTGGAGTGTGACTTTACATCTCAATGCTGAAGGAACTTCTTTAAAATGTTGTTATAATGAAAGAATGTTAGCTAACATCAGTAGATCGGGTTTAGTGATTTGTCATGGATGATCAAGACTAAGGGTTTTATCCAGATCCCACTAGATCCAATGGAGAAAGGTCACTTCTGGCTTAAATGTACTTCGAGCTGATCCCAGAATTTTTGGAGGAAAGATGTCTGTTTGTCGTGGTTTGTAAGCTAAGGAAGGCAAGACTCTCATATTTAGGCTATGGACTATTTCAGAATCTTTACGGTGCATCGTGGACCCATTGCTTCATTCTGGTTTTAATCCATTTGATAAGCCTGATTCAACTACACTACTTTAAAAAACCCCAGCTATTTAAGAAAAACAGTGTTTTGGCAGGTCAGCGAGATGTTTCTTTCTTCGGGGTAGGCACAGATCAAACAGGAATGTGCCTTCTCACGCCGTATGTATTCTGAGTTCCAGGACTGGCTTCTAACACATGCAGGAACCGCAGGGTAATACTGAATTGTTGCTTTTTCAAATAGATCATGCAGATTATTCGAACCGATAACATTTGGTGGTTTCCGAATCTGAGCTTTAGGTATGCGCAGTTTTACATCTAATAATGCAGGACTGGGAAAAGCTGGTAACTGGGGTTTGTTGACCATTTTTTAAAGCAACCACAGATGGAAAACAAACCTAAAGAAATGTGGTTGAAAGCTCCTTGCTCAGAGGTTAGGAAATGTCAGAATAAATCCAGTCTGAACGTGTTTGATTTGACCATCTTGTGTGTGTGCCCAGCCTGCCGTTACACGGGCACGGTGCCGTTTTGGCACCGCACCTCACGTTCGTCCCCTGCCCTAGCGTGTCCCAGTTCCATGAGGCTGTCTTAATAAGCTGGTTGAGGTTTTGTGTTATCTCGTCGGCCACTTCTGAATACCGTCCTTTGTGAAGAGTTTACAAAACTAAAAGTGAAGTTCTAAACCACAGACTCAGCTGCTTCTCTGAGATCAGCCTCAGGTGAAAAAATACACATCACTGTCACCCTCCTGGCTTTCAGCCAGGCAGGAGCCTCCTGTGCTGACTTAGTTTCATGGTCATTTTGAAGCAAAGGTAACGACCACAGCAGAAAAATCAAACCCAACCAAACAAAACCCCACAACTGAGAGGAGGTGTAAGGCTCGTGGCGGAGGATTTCGGCAGCGCTGCTGAGATGGACCCGCACGTGTTACGCTGGTAATAGCTGCTTCGGTGATTTCAAGAAACCCCTGCAGCTGCCAGTGATGTACATGTACACTGATATTTTGTTTTAATCAAACAGTTCTTTTGATTTCCTTAATTACTTTGGTACGTGGCTCAGAGCATTTTGCCTTCACTGATGTAGATCGAAATCTTCCCCCTCCCCCCCCCCCGATCTGGGACGCGTGTATCAGCTGTAATCAATCCATTTGTGGTGAAAATCCTCCGGGCTTGTGTCAGCGAGCGGTGTAGATGTGTCCCGGGGCAGCTGGGGACGGTGGCGCTGTGCTCCCGAGCAGCGGAGCGGCGGAAGGGGCAAGGCCGCAGCGCGGGCTACGCAAGGGGGGGGGAAAAAAAAGAGAGGAACGAGTGCTGGCTCCATCAGAGCGTTGGCTTGGGGGCCTTTGAGTTTTCTTTCCACTCAACACGCGCCGTGTGTGCTGGGAAAGGATGGCAGGGCAGCAGCGATGAGACATGTCGTATCTAACAGTGGTTTCAAAACAGGCAGGTGCTTTGTTCTGCCCCAGCAGCTCTTTCCGGCGCCCGCTGCAGGAAGGCGACGCTCGGCAGGGCTCGCGCGCAGCCGACCTCGCCGCCTTTTGTTGCCAGCGCTGGGGAAAGCCTCCTCTTGCACTCCTGTGTCAAACTGGTGCGGGAACTTCACAACCGTAGCGGTTTCGGAGGGTGTATTTGTCTGAGAAGGGGTTGTCCGAGACCTGCGTGTCTAATTGAGAATCACCGCCCATCCACCCCGAGCCACTTCGCAGTTCTGGGGAAGCCGGTTCTGCTCCGAGACCGGTGTTTGCTGGTGACGTTGGAGAGAGGAGCAGGTTTTGCACAGTGAGGCGTCCCATCCTGCCCGGATCCCAGCTGAAGCGCTGTAGCAGGACGTTCACCTATTTTTTCAGGGGGCAATAAAAAAAAAAGAAAGCAAGCAGAACAATGCAAAGGGAAAGCACCAGCGAGAGAACAGTATGTTCTTTGTTATGCTTTTTCTTTGGGGACATCTATTGCTGGCAATGAGATTAAATCACTGAAACCTTCCCTGAAGCTACATCTGCCACTGCCTACATTTTCCAGCCTCAGTAATAAACTAACATTTGCCATTGTTCGTTTCTTCTGGATTTCATTTCTTACAGATTTAACCAGCGCTATTTACCACAAGGCATTCAGTTCTTGCTTAAAGCAGAGATCTATGCCAAGTCCCTAAAAATATTCATAGCTCCAAAGAATCTGGTTTTAAATAATATCATAAAAAGTAGACGATATTAATACAGCGGTTCACGCTGAGTTCACGTCCTGCCGATGCCAATGTATAAAAGTGATGGGAGCCTTAAGAAGCTCTAGGCAAGACTACCCTGAAGTGGTGAACAAAATCCTTTTTACCTTTTCACTGGCTATCAGTGTTTTGATTATGGCAGTAATTTCTATTATCCCAAAATATTAAAAAAAATATATAAACCTGTGTTACGGTCTTGCTTATCCTGACCTGGAGGAGTGCTGTGCCTTTTCCCTGGGGAGCGGTGGGCTCATGGGGTGGGTGGTGGCTGCCAGTTTCCGGGGTGTTTGGGAGGGAGGATTCACGCCACCCCCTTGTTCCCGCAGGAGGCCATAGTGATCCATGAAGTTTATGAAGAAGGGGCAGCAGCCCGAGATGGCAGGCTTTGGGCCGGCGATCAAATTCTGGAGGTAAATGAGTCTCTCCATGTATGTTCTCGCTCATATCTTTGTCCTCTGTACTTGAGTTCAGTGCAGGGGAGGGGAGGGAGAGGTCGTTGAGCAGGATCTGTGCTTGAAGCTTCTTTTCTGTCACTAAGAACATCCTGACAAATTCATATTTCCTTATATATTCCTATAAACTGAAGGTACAAATTGAGACTGTATTAAATTTAATTGAGCAAGGCAGTTCTCAAATTACATAGTTCAGCTGTCATGTCCAATAGCTCAGTATTATTCATCTGTTTAATCTTTCATTCGGAGGCCTGACGCTCCGGAATCCCTGCGCTGCCTGCAAACGAAGCGCTGAGCTGGGGAACGTGGGGCGAGGGTGCCACAGCATCCCTGTGGGCATCCCTGCTGCACATCCCGCCCGTGGCGATGCCGGGGGGCTCCTGGCTCCCCCAGGCCACAGCTCATTAACCGGTGAACACGCAGCAGTAAACGTAGCGTCATTCCCACCGACGAGTGTGGAAGTCCAGGAGGGAAGGGGTTAAGAAAGAAGTGTTGCTCTGCAGACCAAGGCAGGGGTTCAGCGCAGCTGCTTGCAGCGTCTCTCTGTCAGACCAGGACAAATTCCCAGCATGGCCATTAAGGCTTTGGTGTGTAGGGTTAGAAAAATAGCGAGGGGTACCTGGGGAGTTGTCTTTACAGCTCTTGCACTGAAAATATTTTTTTAGCGTTAAGGCTGAATGTTGTTTTGGTTTTATAAATACCTGTGTATTAACAGAGCACAATAATTAGGGGATAAAAATGGGGAAGGCTAATTAATTCTTCTCTGGCCAAACAGGAAAGTGCTAATGTTTGTGTGCCATAACATTGTTATTATTTCAGCTTTTAAAAGCTGTACTAATGAATCAAAAAGACAGCTCTGAACTAGTTTCGGATTGGTATGACAGAGCACACGGAGATGCCTGTGTCGAGAAAAGAGTATAATATAAAAACAAATGTGTGCAGAATTAGTGCAAAGGAATATAATTACTACAGATTAGGCTTAATTATCTTAATGTAAAATTAGTTATGATTATAACTTTGCATGTCTAGAAATACTGAGAAATATTTTCATTGCCTTAAAATTTATTATGTTACATAAGTGGATTAACGTCAGATTGTTATTCAGTTACAGTTCATGCTACTTCCTAAAGAGATTTAAAAAATATCCAAACATCGATATTTTTGGGGATTGACAAACTCAAGATGATTTCAACAAAATATCGACAAACCCCTTAAAAGGGCATCGGTGGATCAGGCTTGGCAAAACTCGGAGATTAGGTTTCAAGTTGCAATAGGGGTTTTCTTAATACTTCAGCATTCAATCAGAACTTCTTGTTCTGTCTGGTGTTTCTAAAACGCTAAACCATTTTCAGGTTCTGGTAAGAGAAATGTAATCGAGGGCTCCAGGAGCGGTCTTGTGTGCCATCTATTGGAACAAAGCAAAATAACCACTTAATATGTCCTGCCTGGACTTCCCCGTTTCCATTTGCCGATGTTTCCGATCCCTCGGCTGTGTTGTGAAGCCAGGGAAGAAGGAATCTGAGCAGTAAGAGATTCGGGAAGCTCAAAGGAGCACATCCCACTTTGTCTAGTTGTAAGAAAGAAGCACTGTTTGAGGTTCCAGCATGTAAAAAGCGGGGAAGAACACCCACAACTTAGAAGGCAAAGTGTTTTGGTTATTGTGATTTACTCCAGGCAGTGGCACGAAGCACCGAACTCGCGCTCAGTGGGAGATCTGGGAGCTCGGCCCTCTGGAAATGGGAACACTAAATTAGAGTGCCAAGGGGTGTCAATTTGATGAATCTGTCCTGTCACACAGGGGTAGGGTGTGATGAAAAGATCATTTATACATGTCGTTTGGAAAGAAAACACTGATTATTTCAGGTGAACGGGATCGATCTGCGGAACGCCAGCCATGAAGAAGCTATCACTGCGCTGAGACAGACGCCCCAGAAGGTGCAGTTGGTTGTTTATAGAGACGAAGCGCATTACAAAGATGAAGAAAACTTAGAGGTTTTCTACGTAGATATACAAAAGAAAACGGGCCGAGGCCTAGGGCTCAGCATAGCTGGAAAACGGTAAGAGCGTCTCCCTGATCAGAGGGTGCTTCAGATGAGAAACAGCTTGCTTTTTGCCGTATGAACAACTGTAGCCATTAAAATGGAATATGAAATGAAGGGGAAAGCTCTGCAAGGAACCAAATTTTGTATCTCAGCATCTCTGAGGCTGCCATGGGGCTGAGGGCCCGGCTGCTCGACGACACAGGGTGCTGCTGCCCAGGAGGGCTCCCGTCCCGCGCTGGGTGAGGGTGCCAGCTGGGTGCGTGCACGCCGGGCGGTCACTCTTCCCCTGGCTCCAGCCGAGCTGTGTCTCGGGGCTTGCAAACCCAGCCATGGCGTTCCTGATTTAGAATGGGGAGTGAAACCTGATTTCCAAGGACCAGGATGTGGCTTTGAAAAGGGATTTGTGAGTTAGATCTAGCTCCTGCTGGGGTTCAGAGGGCGCGGTGTCAGCGGAAGGTACGAGGCGGTTAGACCCCAGTCCTGGACAGTATCAGGGTGACTGTACAGCACTGAAGGCAGCAGTTCTGTGAGTGCAGAGTGGAGCTGGGGATACGGTGGTAGGTAACGGCTGCCTAATAAAATGTGACTTTTTACTGATATATTTCTAAACCATTGCTATTAGATCATTTGAACCAGAGCACGGATAGGTTTAATCCTTCATTACCAGATGAGATTTACAGCATGACACTCCTTCCGTGTTGGTGCGTGAGTTGTACGGTTGCTCTCCTGCACTGCCAAAATAAGTGTACTTTCTGAGTTACAAATCATCCTGTCATTATCCCGACCGCCTACGGTCGGTGAAGGTTCCACAGCAGTTTTTCACGAGAGCGGCGATGCTGAACCCAGGTGTGTGAGCAGATTGTGGGTTGGGTAGTTCATACAGTTTATGTAAATTACGCTGCAGACGGTCATCGCCGTCGCCAGCCCTTCCCGCGTTTGCTGCCGTGCAAAGCTTCCTGCGCTGTTGAAGTGCTTCGCACGTGGGGATTTCCACCTTAGGGGTAGCCCAGGTTTTGAAGCCGATTAAGTGACAGGCTGGCGCAATTCCGGTTGTGAAGCGTTGCGTCCTTCAGGGTGGGCACCCAACACCGAATCTTGGCATTGCAGCCACCACCAGCTCACACCATCGTGAGCCTCGGGAGCTGGGGCCAGCGCAGAGGGGTCCTGTGGCCCCTGGGAGGGGACAGGCCTGCGAGGGGGCTGGAGCCGATAAATAAGTACGTTTCCCCCATCTGCGTGGTGAACCTGGCTGCAGGCAGGCAGCCACGAAGCTGGATTTTCTGCCCAGGAACTCGCACACAGATGATCAGTCTCCTCTGCAGAGTCTCCCTGCTCTTCTGCTGGGGGTCTGCAGGCTTCTGGAAGAGAAACGGAGCTGAACCCTTAGGGGTTGTAGAAAAAAGATGTATCTGAGGCTGCGTAATTCATATCAGGCACATCAGGAGGTGGTTGAACCCTGTCTTAGACCAATCCTCATCTTTTTATTCATACAAGTGGTATTTTTCATGAATCTTTATGGATCATACAGTCAGAACTGTGTGTTCAAGGGGAAAGACAGCATTAAATATAGCAAAACACGCCTTGGTTTTAGAACTCGTCGATTTTTTTACGCTCAGATGGTTGAATGGGGTGTAAAACTACTTTTTCCTCTGCTCACAGGTTTCTTTTAATGTCTCTTAAATGCGCGTAATCTAAATTGGTCTCCCAAAGAATATTGGGTTGTGTAATTAGCCATATGCTTCTTGCATTGTCAGAAATGGAAGTGGAGTGTTTATCTCTGACATTGTTAAAGGAGGAGCTGCAGACCTAGATGGAAGATTAATTCAAGGAGATCAGATTTTGTCTGTAAATGGAGAGGATATGAGAAATGCCTCACAAGAGACTGTTGCCACTATACTTAAGGTGAGTACATAATACATTTTAAGATATTGAACGGCAGTTACTGACACTGTGCAAGGTAATTATCCTGAAGTGCTGCTTGCACGTCCGCAGGACAGCTCAAACTGATTACCAAGGCAGGAATTTTGTCTGAAACAACTTCAGGAGATTCATTTAAAGTCACTTCTCCATGTGTATTTAGGTATGAAGTGGGAAAACAAAGACACTTGTGGGATTGAGGCATTTATTTGAAAATACAACTGTGTATTTCATACGTTAGAAAAATATTTGGAAACCTGAGAGTCACACAAGTCAACTGAAATCAAATGCCTTTGGCCTCGCTGTACTTACCTGCAGCTGTAAAACAGCAGCTGAAATCCGTTCCTGCACAGCCTTCCACCTTACAGGGGTGATTTTATGCTCTGAAGCTGTGCAGGCTGGGGGAATTTACCTTTTTTCCCTTCGAAAGCACGTGGCTGCTTGAAGCAGAGGCGAGGGCAGGGGATCCCGGAGCCTGTGCTGAGGATGGACAGGCGGGTGGGAGTGATGCTGCAGACCCATTTCTATTCAAAAGTGCATCTGGAGACAGGGCTTTTTCCCTGCCATCACCTCTAGTGTTTCTGCGTGTGATTCCTTTCGTTCTCGAAGGGAAGGGCTTCGGTTCAAAGCAATTTCCTTCCTTTTTCCATTCGGGTGGAATTTGGCTGGCCAAAAGTTTACCTATTTAAGAACTGGAAATTGGTGACGTGGGGACGTATTACTAAGTTGAATCCATGTGTGTTAAATTCACCCCTTTTCTGCAGCATTTTTCTTCTGAAGTGGGGTTTTTTCATAAGTGTTAGTTGTGGCAAACCTCTGATAAAGAGCTGGGGGCTTTTTGTTTATTTTTATTGTGTAACTGGCCATCTACTGTTTGCCAGTAGGAAGATTCATACTGACTTTGGCAACCAGGATAACTCTTCAGGATAAACCTAAACCCAGGGACGATGGGTACTTTTGTGTTGCCTAAATACTAATGTTACTGTTTTGAGCATTCCTTCTAGTTTTCTTCATGGAGTTGTGATGCGAATATAAACCTAATTCTCCCCAGGGGAGCGTGAAATATTTTGTCTGCTTAAATTCTGCACATTGTGGTTTTTTTCGCAGTGTGCCCAAGGCCTAGTACATCTTGAGCTTGGGAGATTGCGAGCTGGATCATGGCTGTCATCACGGAAAACATCCCAAAACAGTCAGGTTAGTGACAAATTCACACGTGTCTAATGGAGCTGTGAAGGGCCGGGCACGGGGACGGCGCACGGGCGTGCACGTGGGGCTCGGTCCTTCCGGAGGCGCTCGCTGCTGAGCATGGGGAATGACATATTTCACCTCCATAATTGTCTGCGCTGAACC
>NW_010244137.1:135208-135697 GCF_000690775.1 Eurypyga helias
TGCTGACGTCGAAGAGCGAGTTAATGTATTTTTCTTTCTTTAAGGTGTGTCTTCCTGAGACACGCCAAAAATATGTAATATCTTTCTCAAATGATGATGCCCAGAAATGTTTTTTAGACTGGCACAAAATGCTGACTGTGTTTTCGGCAGCTGTTTTGTCAATCACCGTGAATTAATGAAACTGAACTGTATCTTTGCCTATCTCGTGGCACAACCACATGAGAGCTGCTTTCCTCTCAAAGAAAACACACAGCAATTTCCTGCTTCACTTGCTTTTTACCTGAAGCGAGGACAACGATTCATTTTTCAATCAGTGCAGGGCTTTTCCCCTCTCCCCGTCCCCCCAGTCAGCTCAGACACTGATACCGTTCTTCTCTGATGGAGAACAACAAGGAAAGGTGACTTAGAAACCCTTTTTTAATGGATTTTCCTTCTCAAGACTGGCTGCTTTGCTGTAGGAGGCTAAGGGCGGGTGCAAGTTAAAGCAGG
>NW_010244137.1:135724-147848 GCF_000690775.1 Eurypyga helias
AGGGGAGGCTTGTCCTTGATGTTGTGCATGACTAACCCAAAAGGGTGCCAAAATCATAGTCACGTGGTGTGATTTCTTAACTTTCGAAAGGCCAGCAGGGATCCAGCCTGCTGTCTGGGTGGGTGAGGAATCAGGAAAGGCTAAAGCCATGTGGAAACAGCTGGGCTAAGCCCAGCTTTAAAAATCATGACTAAATGTCGTTGGAGAAACATCTGCACTGCACGCAGCAGGCAAGGAGGAACGAAGGAACAGTGGAAAATGATGCTGATTGCATCAGGTAAAGACAAGAGTCCCGAGTGTTACCTTTTCTTGGTCGTTGTATCAACAGCTAGCCTAAGCAAGAGCAACGTAATCAAAAAGTGACGGTTAATTATCCGCCCAGCGAAAGGGACGCAAAGTGCCTCAAACATGAGTCGAGGTAAAAAATCAGACCAAACCTCATCCCCCTTTCTCTGTAGCATAAGAGGCTCTTGCAAGAACCTGGTAATTTCTGCGTTTCCTGTAATACAAGAAACCTTCATTACTGTTCTTAACGCAGGGGCTTTTGAGAGCCGTCATCTCACTGCTCCTAAGTGACTCGGTGATTTTGAAAACTGAGTAAATGTTTCTCAGCGCAGCAGTTCCAAGAGTTACAAAAATACTGGCAGATAAGGCAGCACATCAGCTTGAATGATTTGCACAACTGCGAGCCGTGCTTTAGGAGCTGCTGGCCGAGAGCATCCAGAACTTTTGCCCTCACTTGGCTTTTTCCCTGGCCCGCTGCATACGTTCAGCACGAGAAATGTAAGCCTCGTGGTGCAGGACGCTGATTTCTTTCACGCACATTGCAGATTATGTTGACTGAGCCACGAATTGGCAAGTAGAGGTGGAAATTGTGCTCTGCCTGTTGTTCCTCACGACAGCTGCACGCTGGTCAGGATAAATGCTGCCAGAGCTTTTGGTTCCCCCACCGAATGCATGTACTTCTCTGGATGGGGAAGTACAGGCCAGACCTTTGTTTTGTAGGAGGCAGCTTACTTGGAAAGGTCTTGCCCTGCGGGAATCCTGTTGTTCAGACTGTAAATTGATAGTGATGATCCCTCGAGAAGCAGAGTCTGAAGATAAAGCCAGATAGGGAAAAGGAGGGCTGGAAATGGGTGGCCAAGATTTAGTAACAGGCATGAGCTGCTGTTTTCGGAGGCTCTCCCTTCTGTCAGCTGTAGTAACCGGGGATCGCATCCTCCACCTGGGGTGGTACTCTGGAAGTCCAAGCAGGTTCTTGGTCAGATGAAAGGAGCAGCTTTGATTACAGGACCTCATAATTAGACATAATTAATTCATCTTGGTTAATCTTGCTTCCTCATGGCCTCTGGAGCAGACCTGAGCAATGGACACACGAGGTGTGAGGGAGTGAGGGGCAGTTGTGTACCTCAGCGAGCAGCGCCGTGGCTGCGCCCGCGCCGCCGGGACAGAGTTTGGTGTGATCCCCTGTGGAAGTGTGTTCAGAGGGGTTTGCGCTCGCGTGGCCGATGTGGCATTCCCAGTCTGGTTGTCACAGAGCACAGCTGCTCTGGGAACTGGCTGAAAGTTAACGTTTGACTCACAGGTTTTGATTTATTTTTCGTTTCAGGCGAGCCAACAGAGCGTCCACAGCCACTTCCACCCCGCGCTTGCCCCCGTCCTCTCTACCTTACAGAACTTTGTCAGCACGAAAAGGTCCTCAGCAGATGTGTCTCAGAGACACTCAGGTATAATCCGGGCGGCTCGAACGGCTGCGTGTTGTTGGCGTTATGTTGGTGATGGTTTAAGAGCGAAGCCGAATACCTGAATCTGGTTTTCCGGCTCAGGCTCCCAGAAGACGCGTCACTGATACTTTGTGACCCGAACACTTCCCAGCAGATGACATTATATTTATGTCTACTAGTAGAGTAATGACTCCTGTTTTAAGGGCAGAATTCCTGTGCCCTGCTATTCCCTGATGCCCATGCCACAGGCTTAGCACAGGGAAGGTTCTCCCCTTAGAAACAGTTTTCTCAGGGAATAAAACTGCCACCACTTCATTTATATCTTTGTCGCTCCTGAGCCTATAAAGGGGCGTTTTGTAATGAGAAAGTCAGAGTGCTCAGTTTGCAGATTTACCAAGTGCTAAACCTACAACCTGCAGTAGCTGGTGGAGAGGCTGCGCGTCCGCGGGCTCTGAGCTGCGTCAGAAGCTGGTAACCTTCGCTCGGCTCTGACCGTGGGCAGGAGGAGAAGACGTTTCTTCTGCTGGTTTGCATGCGCCGGAGGAGGCGTGTGGATCTTTGGGCAGCCTTCCTTGCGCCCTTTGGAAGGGCCCTGCAGCTCTGAGAGTGCGTCTTCACGCCTTGTTTCGGGCTGGGCTTCTCGCGGCACCTCGGCAATCCTGCCTTGGGTGCTCGGGGCAGATACTGGCACGCGCACAGCGATCGTTAACTTCCGAAGGGGACTAGTTCTGCCTGCGTTCTAAAAGGCTCTTAAGGTAGTTTAATTAAAGCTGCTGGAATTAGGGGTTGGTGTAGCAGAGCCCAGGCCCTGACTACACCATCAGCTTGATAGGCTGTTTAGTCCCACTACACATGATTCCTTTGAAGTGTCCCTTTTTATTGCCTTTAGGTTTTTTTAATATTTTGGGTACTTTTAAATGTCCTGTGGCTAGATATATGCCAGCCAGACTTCCTGGCTGTCTATTATTTACTGATACAGCACAAATGAGAAGAGGAAATCAATAGAACCTCAACAGCCTCGGAGCAGCCGTGTTCCCTACCCTTTGTGGTAGGGACACTGTGATTTATGAATAATAAGCCAATCTTTAATTGAGTGAAATGCACAATAGGGCTTTTCTTCAGGCCGTCAGAGTGCTGCTATTCAATAGGTGGCGGGGAGCAGCGGCTGTGCGACAATGGGCGTCACGGTGGCACCCGTCAGCCCGAGCGATTGCGTCCACATTCATCTCTGGTGAAACAGAAATCCCGTCCTTCTCACGTGAGCAGCGCTGCCTGGTTTGGCACGGGAAGGCTCCGCTTCTGCTCGGTGATAACTCTGACTAGGCAGCGAGGGACCATTGTCACCTGACAGCCTTATCTCTTAATTATATTATCTCTTAATTACAGAAGCTAATTGTTTGTTTCTTTATTAGTAGGAGCAGATACGGGCCCAAGGACTGTGGAGATAGCAAGGGTCAGTGAGTTATTTTCTATCAATTCAAAAAGCTGACGCCTTTAACTGAAGTTGTTCATTTTTCTAGCATTTCTCAGAAGTAAAATTGCATTATTTATGTTTGCAATAGACTGTTGGATGTGTGCCTGTGCAGTGGGACACGCGTGTGTGGGGATCCATGTGTCTGTCAAACCCATTTTCTCCCTGTTCCATAAATCAACTGAGTCAGTTGTTGTTACGCCCTGACCCATACAACTTGCTCCAATTGCAAATGTTGGGGTTTTTGTTTTGTTTTAGGGGCCAAATGATGCACTTGGTATCAGCATAGCAGGAGGGAAGGGAAGTCCGTTAGGAGATATTCCCATCTTCATTGCTATGATTCAAGCCAGTGGTGTGGCCGCACGTACCCAAAGACTCAGGGTGAGTAGAGGGGTCCTCACAGTTTTTCCTGTTTGATCTGCCACGTGTCCCACGGAGAAGGAGCCCCGAGCACTTCTGTATATGCCATCAATTTGATAATGTCTCATGGACTGTCTGTCTCTGAAAGGCAAACTGCCCAAGAACAAACAACCCCTCTCCACCCCCCAAAAAAAATCCCTGCCCTTCTCTTCCCTTTTTGATTATATTGCATCTTGGGATAATGGCAGTGAGCGATTACATGGAAAAGTGGGTTAAAAGAAAGAACACAAGTGTGTTCACATTGGTTTTGAAGGTGTATGTTCGTCCAGACCCAGGGAGGGCAGCAACATGGGGAAATCGCAGGCATTTTGGGGACTGCAGACTGGGCATCGTTTCGGGCTCAGACCAGGCAGAAACTAGATCAGAAGTCAGTTGTTTCAGCTTAAGGCCCTTATAAAGAAATGCCAAAATAAAGCACTTGCTTCAGATCCCCGGGATATGTGGGTTTCCAGGGACGACCACGGCAAACACTTTCCAGTCCTGGAGAGAGTTTCAGGGAATTGTTGGTATCAAGAAGAACTTACTGTGCAGATACATAGAATTGTCTTGGCCCATGAGATGTGTTAGTACACGCTGCTGCATTCAGGCCATGTCTCTGGCAGCGTTACACAGTGGCACCAAGATCATTTTTATGTACAAAAAGAAGAAATCACCTAGGTTGATTAGATTGCTGTCAGAAGCGCCTGCTTTTCTGTACTGCATTTAGCCTGTGCACGCGTTGTCTACAAGAACATGAACTTGTCTGCACACATGGACACAAACGAATCCTTTCGGGGTGGGAGGGCAGCAGGCAGAATCTCACGCTGTCTGCTTGCAGATGGAGATAGTAAAATTCAACCATCTTTCTTTCTCTGATCGCATTGTTATTTTGAAAAAAGTCTGTGTTGTACTTGCTCCGAAGGACGGTAAATGATCACTAGCAATGCAGAATTCTCACAAAAGGGATCCTGCAAAAGAGAAGCATGACTGTGCAGTGCCAAGTTCACGAGGAATTTTAAGCATTCTTCATTTTAATTTTCCCTAATGCTAGTAATTTTCCATTACTGTTGTACTTTTAGGTTGGAGATCGGATTGTCAGTATTAATGGGCAACCTTTGGATGGGCTGTCTCACGCAGATGCGGTTAATCTACTAAAGAATGCTTATGGGAGCATTATCCTGCAGGTATGGTGATAAATTGAACATGCAGCTGCACGAGGGTAGATAAATGGCATTCATGAAAAAACCCAAACCCTAAGCATCACTGGCACAAGGCATCACAGAATTGCAGGGTGCTTGCTGATGGGAATTACACAGAATGAAAGCAAGAAATAATGTTCATTCAGAAATTCTTTATTGCCACTCATACAGGCTGTGAGCATGATTATATAAAAGCGTAACAAAGAGAACAAAGTCACTTGTTGCTACACATGATAAATCAACAAGCTTCTGAGGTTTGGGGTTTTTTTAATTGGAAGTTAAGTAGGAGCAAGGAATTACGTGTATTTGTGCGGCGTGCAACTAGACTGTGACCAAACTGCCCACAGTGTTCATTTCCTTGTTCTTGAAAGGGGGAGAAGAAAGAAACGCTGGCAGCATTACGTAAAAACGATAGCATCGTCATTAAGACGGCACTGCCCAGAATTGATTATTCTACAGGTGGTGAATACTCGAGAGAAACGGCGTTATCAGCACCGCGCTGACACGCCGGCGAAAAGGAAGACGGGCTCTGCCACTTTGGGTCTGATTGCTGCTCGCCAGTGTGTTCACCTCTAGCTGCTTCTTATGTTTACACAAAGAAGTGGGAAAAATACTTGCAGCGAGAATCCAAAATATTACACGTTTGCAGAATTATTGTAACAATTGGAAAACAAGCTTAAGACGCCCCGCTAAAATCGACTCTGGTTTTCTTTAGCATCCCAGCATGCTGGGCTGGAACGCACCTTGCGAGATGTTTTTCAAGCTTCTTGCTTCCGTTACAACACAAATGTGACTATGAAAAATAAAGGGAAAAAGGAAAAAAAGAAAACAAGGAAATGAAATGATGATAAACTTTAGTTTTAGACTTGCTTATTCTCTGTTTTGTCTGTGAGCGGGTGACCTGGTAGGTGATGAGCCAGTTGCAGAGCAGATGGTGAATTCCTGTGGTTCCATTGGAGTGGAGGGAGTACAGGGATCCACACCTGCTGAGGAGTCTCGGTTAAGTTACAGTGATCGTGTTGCTGCTGACGTGGAGTCATTTCACTGTTCGTGTCAGCGGCATTCCCTGAGCGGAGAACGAAAGCTTGCTGCAGACCCCAGAACGGATAGCGTTGGAAGCTGTACCACAGCGTACGCCGCCCCATCGCGCGTTCACGTTCCCTCCCGGGGAAGCACGCTGCCGCTGGCCCGCTCCCGCGAACCCAGAGGTTCTGCGGGAAGCGGCTTTGGGTTTGGCGGGGCTTTTGCTGCCTAGCCCAGAACGGTTAGGTACTTTCTGCAGCGGGTACAGGCGTGTTCCTCCTCTGAGATCCTGCTGTGCGTTACATGCTAGGGCGTTACATTCTGCGGCGAAGCCCTGCCGTAAGCCTGGCGATACCGCCCGTGCCAACCGCAGCTCCTTCTCAATCCCCCGGAACTGCTGCTTTTTTATTACTAAAACAATCTAAATGGAATAATCCTATCGCTGTGATGATCGTGGCTGATGTGTCATTAAGTAATTCTGTTTATTATCAGGTTAGACCACTTCGTGGCAGACTGCTCTGAGAGGTCAGATAATTGCGTTCAGCGGTGTGGAAAGGCTTATTATCAGGGCGTCCTGGGAAGGATGGTAAAGGAGTTTGCAAATGCTGTTTGCAAACGGGAGATTAGGGTCTCAGGGGAACAATCATCCCTTTCGGCTGCTTCGATGCTTTGGTTTAATTTAATTTCTCTTCTGCAGGTGTGGTAATGAGATAAGGGGAAGCTTTTTTACAGGGTTGTTGAACTCTGATACGTTCTTACTGCCAACTGAAGATTTTTGAATACAGATTTATTTTGCCCTCGTTTTATTTAACAACAAAATATGACAAATACGGGCTGGCACCCTTTCCCCTACGGCCGCGGGAAGGAAAACGCAGCGGTGCCTTTGCGGGCTGAGCCAGGTGCGCTGTCCTGTCTGCCGGACCCCTCAGTCAGGGCGCCCCAGAGCCCGGGTCCAGGGATGCACCATTTGCATGAGAGCTAATCTTCCTCCGAGGAAATGCTACCACCCGACTGGCTCCAAGTGATTAGAAAGAGGGAAATGCTGTTGGGGAAGAATTGTGAGCATTCGTTCAAAACGGGGGATTTATTTAATGGATATTTTTATTTCTGAAAGGTACATTTCCCTTCAGCCGTGCTCACGGCGGGGAGTGGAAGGAGGACCTGTTATTTTTGATAAAATAAGCCCATCGACAGCTAGAGGAAATATTGAAAATGCCCTCACTGGGTGTTTCTCACTGTCTCTGAGCCGAACTCCCGTGCTGCACAGGAAACGGGGAAGAATCGTAGGATCATTTAGGTTGGAAAAGGCCTTTCAGATCAAATCCAACCTCAGAGAGTATCTGCTCAGAAGGAGACGGAGCTAGCGGACAGCGATGGCACGTAGTTGTTAGGAAACCTGTGCCCTTTCAGCTGTCAATACTGAAAATCCAAAACACTTTGTAATGACTTCCTCAAACTTTTTTTTTCCCCCAGAAAAAAAGCAAATAATAGAAAACCAGCATGCAGTGAAAGGTTAAGAAAAAGCTAGAGTAGCCACCGAAACTTTGTGTTTAATAAATCCCACTGGGCCTGCAGGCTGTAAGCTTTTGTGCCCCTGAGGCTAAACCCCTCCGAGCGCCAGAGCCCAGACCTCGCCTGCAAGTGACCGGTTCCTCGACGCGGCCGTGGTCGCACCCGTAACTAACCCCGACAGCACCCACGTGGCTGCTTTGAAAACCTCAGCAAGTTTGCTGCTCCACAGCCTGGCACAGTGTCGTTAACTCTGTTAATTACTGTCTGGTAGTACGCGTGGTGGTTGCGGAATAGTACAGGAGCCAGGACTGGCAAGTTGAAGAAGCCAGTTCATGAGATTAATGCTGGAAATTGCAGAAAAGTTGAAGCCAAGGATTAATTTCTTCCCCACTCGGCAAACAACCCAGTCCGAGGTATTTCAGGGCCTTTGCCCCATAGACCCTCGGGGGGCTGCGTTTCACTGAAGGCTGTGGTGCTCCGTGGGAGACCTTTGCTTTCAGGCACAATCCTGGGCACCCAGTGTTGGCTGTTCCCTGATGAAGTAACGGCTTCCTTTGGATTGTCCAGAAAGACTCCTCCCCTCTGCTCAGCATCTGAGGGACAGTCGTGTAAGGGCAGGAGAAAGCGTCAGAGCTAAGTTTGCTTTTAACCTCCAGAAATTATTTGAAAGTATTGAATTACTGGAGAATTTAAAGAGAATAGGACTTTGAAATTTGCTTGGAAAAAAAATCAGTGATTGATTTTCCTAACGTATCGAGTGTTTTATAACTAGCCCAGATGTCGTTGGTGTTAAGTGAACACATGTCGTATTTTACATCCTTCTGTTTAGGTTGTGGCTGATACCAACATCGGTGCCATTGCTACCCAGCTGGAGAGCATGTCTGCGGCGTGCAACCTTAACTCTTCTTCGGAGCATCCGTCTGAAGATCCCGAGTAAGTCTGCACTTAGTCTGCATAACTGAGGTGGATTTCTGCCCCGTGCGAGGGAAAGGCCCAGGCTGGTGAAGGAGGGCTCTCCTGTTGCTTTTCTCTCGAGTTTTCCGTCACCTTTAAAATGTCACTGTGACCTTCTCCCAGCTGGTGGCAGACTCGTGTCCATCTTCACCTGGTGTCAGACATCGCTTGAGAAAATAAGGACAAAACATGTTTCCAAGCACTAATTTTGGACCTTATTTAAAAACCCCAGTGTTCCTTTCTACTGTGTTATGCTGACGTGACACTTCTGCCCCTGTCTGTCGGCTTCCTTGCCTGAACAGTCATGGCCACAGCAATCGGAATTCGTTTGTCACTGGCAGACTAAGGCAGGCGGTGCTGCAAAGCCTGGCATCAGAGAGAAAGGCTTCAAAACACATCCCACAACTCTCTTCGTCTGTTGACTCTTTTTTAGCTTTACAGTTTGAAAAAGGCTGATCAAAAGATGTTCTACGTAGAGCTCTTCCGTATGGTGGTGGACGTTAGGGATCTAGCCCTCCCATGGCCGTGCATCATTCTCCACCG
Source organism: Eurypyga helias (assembly GCF_000690775.1). NCBI lineage: Eukaryota > Metazoa > Chordata > Aves > Eurypygiformes > Eurypygidae > Eurypyga > Eurypyga helias. Next base: position 144,550 of record NW_010244137.1, read on the forward strand.
TGTGCTTTTTGGGGCAGCTTATAGCATTCCAGTTACCATTTTGAAATTCATTGCATCTTCATTTTGGCTCATTAGCTTCATGATGTTCTTGGTTTTCCTTGAGTCATTATATTTATTTTAAGAAGCTGAGATGCAAGTTGCTGCCCTACCTCGGGGGTTTGAGCGTAAAAGTTAAGCTATTTATACCGCGTTCTCTCGCTGTACAGTGCGAGATACTGGTTTTATTGCTGCTCTCAGAGGAGAACTGCTTCCTTCACAAAAGGATTTGTACTCTCTTTTCCTACCAAAGCAGTAAGGAAATTTGAATGTGAAAATAGGAAGGTGTGTGCATTTGTTCTGTCCCAAAAAAGAAATGTCTAGATGCTAGTCACAGGCTGCAGCTTTATGTCGGTGGGAGGTGCCGGGCAGCTTTTGTCCACAGCAACTTTTTGCTAAATATGCAGAAAGGACTTTTTCAAATATGGGACGGATATATGCAGATGCATGGTCTAAATGCCACCAAAAATCTTCCTTTGCCCAGCGTAGAGAGTAAAAGCCCCTGAAGAGCAGCTCAGGGTCTGAGCTAAGAGCGGCTCAGGGTCTGAGCTGAGCGAGGGGCTCTGGGGGCCCAGCCTCTGGGGTTACGAGGTGCAGGGATGTAGGGCAAGTTCGGAACCAGCCCAGGAGCCTGCAGTGGAGCTGAGGCTATAAACACAGGTGTTGGCTGCACCCTGGCTACTAAGCACATTCCTCTGAAGTCGTCAAGTAAAATGGTGCCGTAAGGCAATAGTTGCCGTGGCCACGTGGGCAGACCCAAGACGACTGCTTGGCCGGTGAGAAAGCCAACCCTGTGTGCGTGCAGCGACGGCAGGTGAGGGCAGTCTCGCTTCTGCACCCGCACCAAGTGCTCTTGTTGAGCTCTTATTAAAAATAAATGTGTTCAGAGTGAGGAACCAGAGCATGCCAAGCAGCGTTTGAACTCCGGGCTGCGCCGGAGCCTGTTTCAGCGCAAGGCCAAGTCGTGCTCTGTGACTGCATGAAAACCTTCTGGATTGATAGATAAATATCTCTGTAAGTGTTCCTTCTGCATAAAGTCCCCAGAGACAGACACTGCTATTCTAAGTGATATTTGTTGTGTTTTCAGAGCACCTCAGCCTAAGATTATTACTTTGGAGAAAGGCTCTGATGGACTGGGATTTAGTATTGTAGGGGGGTATGGAAGTCCCCATGGAGACCTGCCCATTTATGTCAAGACTATATTTTCCAAGGTATATTTTTTTTTTGTTTTGTTTGCTCCCTTTTTCTGTATTATCTTTAAAAATAAACCCAAGATTTGGCTTGCATAATATGTCATGTGGTAGACAGCAACATGCACTGTCTAAGCACACTGGTGTGAGGAAGCAGAACCCGCAGCTGGCTTCTCTGCTTATATTTCACATTCCTGGTGGCAGAAACAAGGTACCTGATCTCGGCAAAGTTGCTCTCTGTACTCGGGGAACTTGGGTTTATACATTAAAGTATTTAGAAGGCAGTTTTATATCTGTAAACCTCAAAGTGCCTTCCGAGAGGTACAGAGGCATCGCGTTGCCCGCTGCGGAGGGTGCGGCTGCAGAGATGCCACGTCTTTGTGGCTGCAAGACCGGCCCTAAGCTCCTGCGCTCAGGCAATCGCCTCGGCGAGAAAAAGCACCGCACGAGCGGAACGCCACACTCTGTGGCTTGGTAATGAATTGGCTCACACCCAGCTTTAGTTTCTCTCCCTGCTTCCAGCTTCTCTCATGCCTCTCCATGGCTACTCCGCTCCCATGGGCTGCAGCTGCTTGTGATGCCCATCTCTGCCCCCAGCCCTGGTGTCGGGGGAGGACTGGGGGGTCCCGGCCAGGTACAGCAGTGGCTCTGGCCACCGAGGCGGAGGGAGAGACGCGGTACAGCAGAGCCTCGAGGCAGATGGCCCCAGAACGGGTGCAGAGGGAGAAGTGCTGCCCCTTTTCCCCCCCATCCCCTTGCTGGTGGTATGCTCGGCACAGGCCAGCGAGATAGGTCAGGCATGGCCATGTGAAGGGAGTTCTGGAAAGGGTGGGGGGATGCGAACAGTGGGAACTAGGGATACTGTGCATGGAGTCAGTCGCACGGCTTTTTGTCCTGTGCTTACTCGCTGTCCCTCGTGTCAGCGCATCTGGCAGGGTAGATGACATTGTTAAGGAAACTTCATCTGAAGGGGGAGCAGAAGCTGTGTCTCCTCTGCCTCTGCGATGCCGGGGCTCAAACCACAGACACCTGGTCTTTTTACAGTTCTCAGGTCTTAACATGGGAAGACACCGTGTCTTTAAACTGATGCTTAGATTTACAGGTTTCTAGTGTGGGCACAGCTGAGAAACCCTGAAGCGATGCTAGAACACGCTGCAGCAGAGGGGAAATGTGAGCCAGCCTCTGGGCAGGGCAGGGCTCAGGATTTAGATAAGAGCTGCACTGAGGGCTCTGGAGGAGAACAGCCATTTCTAAACCTCGGTGGGAGCTTCCCAGGACCTCCAATGGAGCCCAGCTCCGTCCGGGCTTGGGGCAGTGCCCAGGCTGTTCTGCTGCAGGAGCTCTGCATCCCCACATTCCGACCCATTTCTTAGAGAGGTTTGGTCTTTTGCTTATGGAACTAGAGGAGAGACTGCACAATAGCTTATAGAACGGTTTGGGTGGGAAGGGACCTTAATGCCCACCCAGTTCCACCCCCCCTGCCATGGGCAGGGACACCTTCCACTAGACCAGGTTGCTCCAAGCCTCATCCAGCCTGGCCTTGCACACTTCCAGGGATGGGGCATCCACAGCTTCTCTGGGCAACCTGTCCCAGTGCCTCCCCACCCTCTCCAGGAAGGATTCCTTCCTGATATCTAATCTAAACCTCCCCACTTTCAATTTAAACCCATTACCCCTTGTCCTGTCACTACAGGCCCTTGTAAAAAGTCCCCCCCAGCTTCCTTGTAGTCCCCCAGGCACTGGAAGGCTGCAGTAAGGTCTCCCCGGAGCCTCCTTTCTCAGCGCTGGGTGCAGAGTGTGTTCAAACGCTGCTCTAACAAGCCTCTCCGTAACCGTAACAGCCAGAGCCAGGCGTTACGCTGCGGTTTTTTCCAGGGATGAGCCGATTCTGTCCTCCCCAGACCTTCCAGGGTTGGGAGCACGGGCTGCGCGCTTATGGCCGTGGTTGGAGCGCTCCGGGAGACGCCAGCGCTGTCACTTCCCGCCTTGCGGTGGGATGTCCATCCCTCCTCACTTCATCCATCGGCGTGGCGGGAGACGGGAGGGCTCGGTGGTAGCGGCCGCTAACGAGTG
>NW_010244137.1:148054-149464 GCF_000690775.1 Eurypyga helias
TGAGGACATCGGCAGAGCTGCCGTAACACGGTCAGCCCTGAGCGGGATGTAAAGCAAACCCCGGCAACGACGAATGAGCATTCCCCGTGGGCAGAAAGGGTAGTGTGCCCCCAGCTTCATGTAGCCTTCCACGCTGATCCGCCTTGCTCCCCACCCCCGGCTCCGGGTGGCTTTCGAGGTTTCTCTGGGCGAGCTGAAGGAAGAAGCTTCAGAGAACAATATCCCTTTTCCCTTACTGATGCATCGCTCTATCCCCACCGGTCCGAACCCCAGGTACGGCCGCTGGACCCGCAATCGGCTCGCACGCAGAAGCAGTTGGATCGTCAGCTGATCTCATCTGATGAGCAGAAACAAATGCCGAGTGACTTGTCATCTCACTCATGATTTACTTATGCTAATTGTCCTTTCAAGTATGCCAGAAAACATTAGCAATGTAATTAAATTACCACTGTTCCAAACGATGAAATATCAGATTCTCCGCTGGGAAATGATTTGTGCTCGGCACAGTGAGTCTGATAGCCGCGCGTGAACTTCTCCCGTTATCTCTTTGGGTAGGTCTGGGCAACCTCGTCAGAGGCAATTACTGTGATGTGTCAATTTGCAGCCTTTAGCGTGAAAAATGAACTAGGGGAGAGGGAAATCTATTTTTTCAGGCTTTTAAAATGTTTGAGCCTTTTCGGGTATTTCAGCAGCAGGAACAGCCTCTCTCTGTCCCGAAGATGCGTTTACAGAAGCCGCGTGCCGCTCTGTGCCAGGCGTCCCGCGTCCGACGGCGGTGGTTGTTCTGCCGAGTCGCAGCAGGATTGTTCATCCTGGAACTTCAGAGAAGACAAAGGTTTGCTTCGGCGGGGCGACGGTGAGGTCCCTCTGCACCTTGTCTGTAAGGCTGGAGGAAGCTAATCCAAACCACCGAACCGTTTCACACTTCCAAGGGTCTCTCCAGGATCAGATAGTGCCGGAAGAGGCTTTCACGGATCACAGAGGATGCTTCTCCCTCGGGGCTGCTGATGTTCGGTTTCGGGTAATGCCGGATAATACCCGGCAGCGGGAGATGATCGCGCGGCAGGGGGAGAAGGCGTCCTCCCGGGGCTGGCTGCCCTGCCCATCCTTCCCCCATCGGGCGGCGGGTTCCTCGGCCCCCTCCGGCAAGCCGGACGGCTCAGGTGGAGCAGCTCTTTCTCTGCTTCGAGCTGAGCCAGGTGAGCGCGTGCTGAGGCCCCCGAGGAGCCTTCCCACGGCTCGGCACAGCACAGGTGGGGTGCGGGAAGGCTCAGCCAAAAGCCGGCAGCCTCGCTGCGTGTCGCAGCCGTTCCTGCGGCGAGGCGACCTTGGCTGCTCGTTTTATGTGACAAATCCCTGGGATGAAACGGAAAGAAGGTTCACACTCTGTAGTGTAACAGCTGGGTACTG
>NW_010244137.1:149542-149805 GCF_000690775.1 Eurypyga helias
CCGCCGGGCGGGGGTCAGCTCTTGTCGAACCGTCCCCTCATTGCGCTGAGTTTTGCTTGGGTCGTCACAGGGTGCGCTCAGCCTGCGGGATCCGGGGGTGGGTATCCCTTGGTAGTGCCTGGAAGAGGCTTCCCGTTTTCAGGGGATTCCCACCGAACTCTTGGATCTTCCAAGCGCTGGGGAAAGCTTGGTGGCAGACGCGTGGAAATGCATCCAGAGTTAGGAGAGGGGAGAGCTTTCACAACTGCCTGCGGCTGCGGGGG
>NW_010244137.1:149871-150202 GCF_000690775.1 Eurypyga helias
ACTGTGTCGGTGGGCACGAGGCGGCGATTCCTGTCTGCCCGCGGCATTCCGGCTGCTGCCTTCCTGCTTCAGGGAGCTGCTGCGCTTCCCGGGGGAGCTCCAGCCGGAAAAAGCTCCAGCCGGTTATGCACGGGAAGGGCAGGAGCGTGGGCTGAGGTTTGCGCGTGGCTCGGGGTGAGAACGTTTGCTGCTGCTTGTGATTTGCACTTTGTGTGTTGCACATGTTACTGCCAAAACCCACGCTGCGGCCGCTGGGAACCGCGGTGCCGGCGCGGGGCAGCTGCGCTCCGTGTCCAGGACCAAGGCAGGTGGTTAAATTCGCGTTACGCTT
>NW_010244138.1:0-23420 GCF_000690775.1 Eurypyga helias
CCTCAGCATGGCTTCTAGGAGGGTCACGGCTGTCATCTCATCTCCAATATGTAAGGTGTGGCCAGTCAACTCTAAGCAACTCCTTTTCTTCCCTCCCTATTTAACTTGTCCTTTTCCATCTCCTTCTTTCTATGGGCACTGAGTTTGGCTTTCCTTTCCTGAAAGAAGAAAACACTAGAAATAAACCGGGGAGCTTCATGTCTCAGTTGTGCCTACTTCCTCTCCTAGTCTTCATTCATTCAACCAAGAAGAAAGGAAGCTGGAAACCAAGAAATTTCAGGAAGAGACAAAGAATGTAGAGGGGAAAACATCATCCTTGGGCTTTTTTCAGGATTACCACATTCCTGATAAGAATTCGTGCCAAAGAACGTAGCTGCCCAGGAAGTCAGATCTCTCCAAATGGAAGAGATGTTGAAACAGCGAGATAGTAAGGCTTTTTCAGCAAGAAAGAAGTTAGCCTTCGAAAGACAATTTTTCATGTGTTCCCTAGGCTCTTATTTTCAGCATCAAATTTCCCCAGGAGCAGTGGTGTTACAGTACCCACAGCGCCAGAATAAAAATTTAGACAAGCAAGTCTAGAGGAAAAAAAAGGAAAAGTTAAAAGGATAAAAGTCAGAGAAATGTAAAAAACTGCTTTGGGGGAGAATGTTTCCCCCTCTGGGTTTGCCATTTCCTTCCAACAAGGACTGGAGGAGAAGGAAACTCCTGTGTTCGGAAACAACTTTGTAGTCATTTCAGATCTACAGGCACATACAGAGAACATGTTCCAAATAACAAGCAAAATCAGAGCACTTAAAAAAAAAAGTCATCAGGTTGTGAAGTAGGCTTGGAGGTGTGCAATAGCAGATGGAAATCACTGAACAGGACAATGTAGAACCTACTCCAAATAAAGGACCAAGATAAGGCACAATGCTTCTTTCAAAGTGGCTTTGGCATTTAAGCAGGAATTTTTCTTTTTTCTTTTGTCTGTAAAAAAAATCCAAACACAAACAAACAAAAAAAACCCAACAACAAAACATCAGTTATGGGATCTGACCTCAGGGTTCAGCACAGAACCATTCAGCACAAGACACTGACCCCCAGTGCAGGAAAAACAAAACCAACAGCAATTCTCATGTTGCCTAGAGTTTCTCCAAAATCCCAGACCTCCTCTTTGCTCACTCACGTATGCACTCACAGACGCACATTCTCCCTCTGGCTACTGCAGCAACAGCACTTCCATAATGCACATCCTCATGATGCTTCAGGCACCACCCTGGTAGCCTTGGCTCATATACTGAATATGGACTGAGTGAAGATGTGAGTCTCTTCCAAGCCCATGGAGGTACTCCAGTTGGGCTTCCATCAGATGGCACAGTGAATACACATCACTCATCAGTGATCTTCCTGAGCAAACCTGGCCGATTTGCTCATACAGCTTGACGAGTTTACATGCCCAGCCTTAAATGCATTTATGTTGGAACCCAGGAAAGAGCCCAAGCCTGCATCTCTCAGTAGCAACAACTCAAGAATATGGGAACTGATTTTTCCCTTGCTGTCCAAAACCCACTCAATTCTAGAAAATGTACTGTGTGCTCATTAAGGGCGACCTGTAATGCTCAGGCTAGACTGAAATGCAGTCTTCTGTGATCCAGCTCCAGTGCACTGCCACTCCAGCACAGCTGCTTATATACCACTGGTCTTGCCACAGTCACCCAAATTCTCACAGGTTAAGGCTCTGCTACTCTGCTTAGGGGCAAGTGAGGAAGCTGGGGCACACTGCAAAACAAAGCAAGGTAAGGCTGCTTATTAATTGCCTCTACATTCTTAATTTATAAGGATGACCTTTTAAGGCCTTGTCGAATATCCTGCCATCCACTGATGGACTGATGCACGGGCGAGAGCAAGAAGCAGTTCACGAGTACCCCCCTCCTCGGCCAGAAGTAGGAGGTGAAGGCAGGCTGCTCCTCCACCTATTTCTCCCCTGGGCTCAACTCCAATAACATGTTATTCCCCTCACTTCTTTCCTTTCTTCTCCTCTACATCTTCCGTTGGTGTTTTTCTCCTTCATGCTAGAGTAGAGGTAGTGGATGTTCATGAGGCAATACTAGTGTGATTCTAGCGAGGCAGCTCCTCGGGTAATTCCTCATGACCTCAATATCCAAATTGTTCCTTTCAGCACGGAATACAGATCTAGATGCCCATACATCAGCAGGCATTTTGGTAGTCACTGGAAAAGTCTGAGAGGTGGGAATATTTCACAGGAGCCCTGATTCCTCTATCTCTCACCCTTTCTCTCTAGAAAAGTTACTTGCAATCATTATCTTTGCTCTTAGGGTGCACACGTATAATAGGCAGCCAAGACTGCAGCAGAAAAAACAAAAGGTAAATTTCAGTGAAAGCATTATTACAAAATCTAGTCAAGCATTGTAAATAGAACTGCCATATTATTATTGAGAAAAGGTGTAGTGCCCATGCAAACTACATATTTGATTAGGATCTGAACTCTTTGCTGAACCATGAATCTGAAATAATTTAGGTGATACATATAAATTTAATTTCTTTGTTCAACATTCCACATCTGAAACAATGCACTGCAAATGTGCAGCTCTCACTGAAGTCTGCAAAATGAGTCTTCTTATAACTCGCCTATACTGTGTGGAAATAATCTGAAATAATCTTAAAGGAAAAGGAATAAACCTATTTTAAAAACAGCTGAGTCCTTTAGATTGTATACCATAACCAATTTATGGAGATAAATGGAATTCAATATTAAAGAAATACTGTTTTTTCTCCTCCTGTGGAAAATTTAAATGCAGAAAGAAAAGGAAAGAAAAAGAAAGGAAAAAGAGAAAGAAAGAAGTGCCATGAAAACACTTGGCTATTGTTTCTATTGCAGTGCCTGCTAGAAGCACTGCACCTTGTTTTCCCTGGCCCAACCTAGAGAAGGCGACCCGATTGTGGAAATGACTCATTCAGTCTCTATAATGGAGATACACCAGCTATTGGACATTTTTATTTCTCATTCATTAAATGAATCCAGTGTCTACTGCTATGATAGCCATCAACAAAGACAGACAAGGAAATAAAAAAAGGGGGAAAGAGCAAGAAGGGGAATACAAATTAATATTATAGACTACAGTATGGGCCCTATTACTAAAAATGAATACAAAATACTTAAGAAAATACATTAAGCAGGTATTGGCTTACAATGAGGTCAATATTGTGATTCATTTAACTCAAGGGACAATAAATCTTGATATTGACTGAAAATGTAAGTCAATATGCGTACTGTTGTGTGCATTCCATTATAAAAACAAGGCGCGGGGGCGCGGGGGGGGGGGGGGGGGGCGGTAAGTTTAATGGACACTTTTAGAAGAAAATTCGTTTTGCCAAAAGAATTTTTTTCTGCCTTTTAAATTCCCTATTGCACACCACTGTAGCTGAATGCTTGGTCCCCAACTTTAAGGTTATAAGGTGGGCTGGGGCTGGTGACCATCTCATCCCAGAAACATCGCAAAGCTCCAACACAGCTGGCAGCCTGAGGAGGCCAGAAAAGGTGATGAGCTGCTGAAGAAAGTGACCTTTAACTGGTTGCTCTCTATACGGGTCAAGCCTAGTCCTACCTTCTCCAGGGATAATTTCCATGAGCAGAAGTCAAATATAATCAAAGTTTTCATACTGATTTGGAAGAAAACATTCTAACGGTCTGTGTCTTGACTCATTCAGCTTTAATTTGTGCTCAGCTGTAGGATTCCCCCACCCCTCTTAAGAGAGCAGCAGACACCAAAGCTTGGTGGAGCTCCTGCTGAGTAATTTCAGGCTACTTTTACTCACATGAGTGTTAGTGAGAGCTTTGTCCCCAGTTTCTATCTGGAAAAAAATAAAATCAGGCAAGCAATAAACAAGTAACTCAGGAAAAACTATCCATGATCCTGTGAACGATAGTGGCATCTTTACAGGGGCATGGGACGGTAGCATTAACAAGCCTCAGGAGTGTTAGCGAGAGCTTTGTCCCCAGTTTCTACATTGGGGGTGGGGGGGAAATCAGGCAAGCAATAAACAAATAACTCAGGAAAAACTATCCATGGTCCTGTGAACGATAGTGGCATCTTCTTTACAGGGACCAGGGACGGTAGCATTAACAAGCCTCAGACCATATAACCACCACACAAACTGGTTGTGACAGCAGTTCTCAGATGACGAGAGCTTTGTCCCCAGTTTCTACATTGGGGGTGGGGGGGAAATCAGGCAAGCAATAAACAAATAACTCAGGAAAAACTATCCATGGTCCTGTGAACGATAGTGGCATCTTCTTTACAGGGACCAGGGACGGTAGCATTAACAAGCCTCAGACCATATAACCACCACACAAACTGGTTGTGACAGCAGTTCTCAGATGAGAGGATGTAGCCTCTTCAAAAACAAAGCAATATCACTTTCTTTCCTGCCTAAGTCATTATTTCCTGCTCCTTAGGGATATGCCAACAGTTGGAGTAATTTTACTGCCACTTCTGGACAAAATATAAGTTCCTTCCAATGCTTCTCATGATCTGAAAAAAGTTTATTTAAAAATAAAAATTAAAACCATCACATTTTTAAAACATCAGTTAAATCCAGAGACTGTATGTCTGATATCTGAGCTCCCAGAGCAGCTCTACAACCACCCTGGACTCTGTGAACACAAAAGAATGAGGAGCAAACCAGGCAGGACAACCAAGGAGGCCTCACAGCCCTTGTAGCTTTGGAAGATCATCCAGAAAAGCTGCATTTTTGCTGGAACATCATGGTGTCAGTAGGCTGTTTTGACCTGACACAGTGTTCTGCTGGAAAATTCCCAGTTGCTACCAAGCTGGAGACAGTGGGCTTGCCTGCCTGCACTCCTGAGCACGGGTATCGTTCTCACTTGCTACGAGGTCCTCCAACACGCATCTCAAAGATCGGCTGGATCACGTGCCACAGGGAGCCCCACATGCAGCTCCAGCTGGCCCCACTAGCACCCAGCCTCCTGAAATATTGCATTCAGGTACGGGCCAACCTACCCCGCAAACACTGAGCCTGCACAGCGGCCACTTCCTAAAAATCAAAGAAAAAATGCCACATTGCTTTAAAAAGCTCTTCTTTTGTAAAAGCACTCTGTTTAACGGAAGAACGTTGTATGGAGAACATGCGAAATGCTTAAACCATTGAATTGAGTTTTCCAGGAGCTTCGGCAACAGCATGTGATGTCCCAGGCAATTGCACAGCCCCCAGTTACTGACCTCTCAAATCGATCAAGGAGAACAGCAAAACTTACCGTCAGAGCAAGTGACCTGCTTGTGCCAGCCAGCTACGGGCAGAGATTCCCTTTTTGACCTTATATCCAGAGGTGCTGAACTATCACCACTGAACCCCCCTGAAAAAGGGACTGGTGGCACACACAGGTCAGAGGAAAAAAAAAATGCTCCTGTCACCTGTGGAATTGCAAAAGGAAAAATCACGGGACCCATACATGAGTATGCCAGAGTTCAGCTCTTACGCAGGCGGGGAAACACGTTGCCCTGCACGCGTACGTGTACACGTATGCACATATACACACACATACCTGCAAGTGACCGTACTTCAGCACACAGCCAGCTACAGCAGAAAGGAACATGGGAAGAGACACTTGCAGTCGCTGTTTTCTGCATAGAAGTTGTGTGGCAACACTCACTAAGTCAAAGCGGAGAGGAGAAGACAACTTCTCAGAAGACAAGCCTGTTGTCGTCTACGGCCACAGAGCCAGGCCTTCACCCACACTGCTTCACACACCAACACCACCCTCTTCAGCCGGTGCCATCCACACTAGCTCGGGGACAGGCAGCCGCCATCAATACCCACACGCTGAGCTGTAACAACTGGGAGCACTCCTCGGTTAATGCATCTCCGACAGAAGCCAAGAAGCTCCATGCCACTTGAATGCACAAAATGCAGAGGTTACAGAAACGGGGACTATGCACAAGTGAGTGAAAAATGTCTGTAGTCGTTTAGGAAATTATATATGCAGGCAGGCTTAGAGGCAGTGCACTGAGGCCAGGTACCAGAAGCCGTCCAGCCTCATCGTTCCACTTCTCCCAGCACACTTCTGTCTGGGGATGCGTTTAGTAATGACTCTCTCCTTCTTGAGTCCAACAAATGCTTGAAGGGCAGTGAAACAGCAGAGGCAATGACCCAGTGAGGTTTCTGGCCTTATGTGACATCCTTCTTGATACACAGCACTGATTCACCTCCTCCTATGATACTCGTGATGAAGACAGTGCACAAGGAGCAGGCCAGCAGCAAAGCAGAGGGAAGGACATCTCACTAATCTTAATGGAAACATCAGCACTCCGTTATGCTGCCAACCTGGTTTAATAGGCTTTCTCTCAACAGCAGGAGACAATTTCCCTGTGACAACTGTCTCCATTGGGAAGCATGAGTCAGAGCCTAGACTGAAGTCCATTTCAAACCTTAGGTCTTGCTATAAACAGTGTGCGACTCCAACAAGGCTAGATTCAGATCTTGGTAACACTACTGCTTACACATTCCTCATCAGCATATCAGCAGTTTACAGATGTGTTACTACAGTCAGACCTTCCCCTGAACCCCCCCTGAGGTCAAAACCAGCACATACCTGTGCTTGTGTCTGTACAGATATTAACTGGGGTGGCTGCTTGCAAACAAGCCCTGTGCCTTTTCACGCTGAGGGTCAAGAGCCTGGTGTCTCACGTACAAGATGACTTTCAGGTGAGACAAGTTCAGTGTGGATTCAGGTTCCTTGGGCAGCAGCTGGCTGCCCTTTCACAGTGGCACACTGACTGGGAATCACGGTGGGTGGTGGATTGGGACTGCACCTCTGCTGTCACAGTGTGCCCCCGTGTTGCATAAGCAGCCAAGGTATGGACAGGAGCACTCATAATTGGATCATGGTCCCCATAGCACCTACTCATAGCTGGTAAGGAGTCTGGGATCCCAGCATAGCTGCAGCCAAGCAAAAGGACAACACTGAGATATGGAGAACGAAAATAGCCACTTCCAGCTTAAAGCACGCACTGTGCAAACTCTGCTGGTTTTAGCCAGCGGTAGGTCAGAAAAGGCTGGCTGGTCCCCTTCACTTATGGGAAAAAACCCCATCCAAACCTAAAAAAGCCCTAAAATTGAACTAAGGAATAACATGCCACTGCTTTCCAAATTAAAAACACTAGAATTCATTCCCATGGGAAAACTTCAGGAGCCCTTATTCTTGTCCTGGGTAAAAAGAAATCTTTTTTAAAGGCACTAATCCTTTTGGCCCAAAAGACTCCCAGAGACCCTCCTCAGTATGCTCAGATATTCCCTCCGCAAGCCTGGGACACCGCTGCTGTGAGGCAGAGCACCAGTGCCTGCAGCCCCTCAGCTGCCTTTGAAGTCACCCTCATTAGGTGCCAGGTGTAGGTTAGTTATGGGAACACCGACTGTATGGCTCTTACTGCTGCCCAGGTCTAAATCCACTTCTACACCAAGCCCCCCTCCTACAGTGCATCCCTAACTGCTTCCACACAGCAAGTTTGCAGCGAGCCCAGGTAACCACAGGAAGCCAAAGGTGAGTTCAGAGCCTGCAGGCAGAGCCCCAGATATTAAAAAATTGTTTATAGGGACATACACACACATTCACTCACACCCACATCCAGGCTGGGACCTCATTTCCTCTCCCTGAGTGAGGTCTCCCTGCTCTTATCTCCAACTCATGCACCACTCCTTCCTCCCTCCCTTGGGGCTTCCCATGACCCCAGACCCCAGGCACCCCAGCACAGAGCAGAGCACTCACCAGCCCAAACTGGGGGAGGTTTGAGGCTGTACAAGTACTTCACAGCTCAGGCCCAGCTCAGCATAAAACACTTTTTCTCTTTTTTTTTTTCCCCCCCTTTTCTGAGAGATTCCTCCAGAGATAGACAAGGAGGAAGCATTTTTGCCTTCAAGAAAGAATGAAAATTACAACCCTATCTACATAGCAAAGGATACTTTACCCCTGGGTGCAGAACAAGAAGGCTGAAAGAAATGTAAGCTAACACAAAAATTATGAGCAACTTTGGATATGGTTAGGTCTCTGGTGTGAGACCAGGATGCAATCCTTTCTTATTTCTTCCTCCTTTCTATTTCTAAGAAGCAGATACATATTCAGACCATATAGTGGGTTAGGCAGATAAATAAATAAAGTTTTCAAGATATCAGAATACATATGGCTCTGTGGTAGGGAATCTCATCACATGGATAACAATGTAGAATAAGTCCTGCAGAACTAGTAAGAACAGGAAGACTAAATTAATTCAATGCTATGATAACAAATTAAACAGGTACACAGGTTGGTGCCATTCCTTGTGCCATGTATTTACAGGCATATCAGTTCAACAATGATGGAAAGTGGAACCTAGTCCGAAATACTGCTCTACAACAGCCAGATAAACATGCCAGAAAAGCTCTCATACGTGTAAGCCAGCTCTCCTCCAGCCCTCAGTTGCTCTCTGCCAGTTGTTTAGTCTTCCATAAAGAATACATACATTTTTCCTGCATTCAAACATTTTATCAAACTGCCATATAAAATTCAATGGATATTAAAACAGAGTAGTACTGTATAGTCTTGCTACAGCCCCAAATTCAATTATAATCCTTCAAGACCCCAGGGAAAAGTTACAAGTGAAAACACTGTGTGCTCAAAAAATGAGGAATGATCGCATTCGGCATCTGTAAGTTTATTTCTAACGCCTTTCGTCAGGAAAGCAGGTACAAATAATTCGCAGTCATGATGTTGCTTTTGTTTGCAATGCCTCCTTTGCTTTGCTGCTAACCACAGCTAATCTTTAGTTTAAGTTGTCTGGCTTACAAGGATACCAAAAGATTCCCCCCTCTACCTAGACAATTCCAAAGCGTTAGCCTCATTGCTGAACAAGGGAATAGATGCAAAACAAATGATATTACTTCTCCCTACCAGTTACCAGTCACTCCATTTTTAAAAAAAAAAAAAGCAAGCTTTTTTCCCCCCCCCCCCCCCCCCCTTTTTTTTTTTTCCACAGCTACCTTTAAAGACTTTGACTTAGAGCGAATATGGGACTCGTCACTTGATGATTAATTTGCATGTTGATAGGCAGTCAGTGTAGCAGCTTTCAGATTAGGGACATTCCGCTGCACACTAAAAGGCACAAAGAACAAAAAGTGAATTTCAATCTTGCCCTTCTTTTCCAGTCAGTGCATTCCCAGCCCATGTCTATTGATGAGCAGTTGGAACAATACCAAAATGCAGTGTAAGATCAATCCTGCTGTTTACTTCGCTGAGCTGAAGGAACAAAGGACAGAAGAAAGGACTTAAACCCAGCTATAGTAAAAGAGTGGGGATGAAGGATGAAAAATGTGCCTGATGGGCAGTAGCACAGAGTAAACTCATTTAGAAAATAGGCAGCTCCAGCTGAGATAAAACCAATGATGATTTGTATTTTGTACTGTATCTTCAGGGGATAAAAGCACTTCTATCAGATACCATTGGAGGCAAACTTGAAACACTGCAGTAAAATGCTATGTTCCCTACTAGGGAGGGAATAAAAATTCCCATAATTGCAAAGGAGTGTTAAATATCTGATTGTGCATGCCTTTTTCCTCCCATGGTGAGATAACTCAACCCGGTCCTCTTTTTAACTTCACAGGACCTGTCTAATAGAATATTCAGCTGGATGCTTTTGTATCAAATGCAGCATGACACCGTGTTTTACTTTGATAAATACTGATAATTGTAATTTGAGGGATTATTAGCCTTTAAGCCTTTTTTTTTTTTTTAACACTTTCAAATGAGAAGGATGCACCGTCATTGCGTGAACAGGAAGGAGGAGGTGAAGAAGGAGGAAAAATTTCTTCTTCAAATGCAAACATCTTAAACTCTAACAAATGGGGAGGAGAAAAAAAAAAAGAGTCCTTTCTATTGCTAAACAAAAATAATCTTAAATCAAAAATCTAGTTACTTTTACTGAAAAGCAAGAATATCTGACATAACGAACTACCACCATCTCAGGCAAGGACAGCACACCACAGAATAATGGAGATGGCAAAAATGAACAGCAAGAAAATTGATGATATCCTTGTTGACATTCAAGTACAGTGGAATTTGGTTGTTTACTGATCACCCTTTACAGGGTTTGTTCACCTCCTTGGTTAAAAAGATTACTTCCCAGAGGCTATTACTTGCTGATAGGGATGTGTTGGCTCCTTGCTTACATTGATCAATGTACATTCTTCCAGTAAAGGATAAAATTTGAAGTAATTTATTTGATTTTCTATGATGCTTTGAAAGAATTTCTGACAGTCACTGAGCAGCAAATAAGCAATGTTCCTGTTTGCAGGAGTAAGCACTTAGAGACAATTATAAAGTGACCCACCTAGACACCAGCACCAGAGCGTGAATGTTGTCTTTGCAAATAGGGGTTGGTTTGTATAGAGATACAGTCTCATATACGTGTGTGTGTGTGTGTGTATAGTATGGTTGGTTTGGGAAGGTTGTTGTTTAAGGGAATTGGAGGCAGCAATAGAAGAAAGTAGGTAGTAAAAATCTGAGAGACTTGCACAAACCATGCGTTTGAGAAAAGCCTCCATAGTACATCCAAATGCAGCTGTTCCAGCACAGCCGGAAGGATTAAAGGGCTGAAGTTGGTACCAACTTCTCTACTGCTGACTCAACAGCCAAGATATTTCTGTGGGTTGATGAAGTTCCAAAACATTTTCTCAGTTTCACCTCACTTTCCAACCCCCCTGTTTATTCTAAAGTGACCTGACGTGTCTCTTTTGTCCCAGGATACAATAGCTAAGAAACTCAGACCCTGATTCTGCAACTCTCTTCTTTCAGTTTCTTTCAGCAGGAGACGACAAACTGCTGCTGATGAAAAGCAAGCATATTAGAATTAGAAAGGAGGTACACTGTCTCGTGTTAACATAGCTTCTACCAGCCCTTTTCTGTGCTAGAAATTTTAATCTTCCTTTTTAATAAAATATTACACCTGCAGGTGTTCTCCTGCAGTCCCACAGCCTGCCAGAAAGAGTAGCACTGCGTATGGACCAGTTCCCAGAAGAAGGAAGGGGGTTTTGTCTATTTAGGGTAACTATCTCTGAATGCTGAATTATTTGTTTAGTTCTGTGTGCACCCTCTCCTTACATAACAAATAGCATGATCCAATAAACTGCTGTTAATTTTAACTCTCTCTTCAGAACATGCATACAAGCACACCCATCCTCATTTAGGAACAGTCCTCTGTTTTTGTTCATAAGCATAAATATTTGGTACACTGATGGACCTTAAATTTTTTACTATGTTCCTCCAAGCTCGAGAGTTCATGTTGCTTCAGAGACAACAAAAGACGGTTTATAACCTTCTAGAAACAAGCAGAAGGTTCACAGCTGAAATAACCCTTACTACAGTGGTAAAAATACAATGCCATCAGTATAAAATAAGGCAGCATTATTCTAAGCAATTCTATGTCCATAAACAGGGCAAGATTAGAGTGCCTATAAATTGCAGTGTCTTATTTACTTCTAGGTACAATTACATTTACAACAGATAAACGTCCAAAGACTTTGAAATCTTAAGTCCCTGGTGTCATTTTCTGGATGCAAAACTATACTGCATGTATCTGTAATATACATTCCTCTCAAGAATATAATTCACAGGGAGTCTAGTGAGAAAAAGACTACCTGCTTCTCTAGCTTCTTTTCCCCAGTTATTGGCTCTCTGATGAAATCCCAGAGTCACATCTGAATTTCTACAAAGCTGCAATTAAAAAACAGTCCAGTCATATGCCCTTCCCTTTTAAGTAAATAGTATCAGCAGGTGACGCGCAGGTCTGTAAGGCTGAATATGCCCACCCACTCCTTTTCAAGGTAAGTTCTGCGCACCTTTCAGGGACAGCCTGCTCACATGCATAGCAACTCCCTGAAGACCCAAAATTCAGATGCAACGATGCAAACACAAAGTCAAATTTTCAGAAGCTGCCAGGCACTTTGGGTTACCCGACACCTCAGCTGGATTCCTTAGGCCAAGGAAGTTGAGTCTTTTTGATTTTGAAAGAAATTGTGCTTTTGTGATATGAGGTGGTGGGCAGGAAAGGGACACACACATGGTTTACCCCTGCCACGAAAGGAGAGAACAGCCTTAAAAGGACTGGATGTTGCAAGGGGACATCACGTGAAACAAGAGCGCACAGATCACAGAGCTGATGGGGAACGTGTGCGTTATGCCTAGGACAAGCCCTCTGCCTGCCTGCCTCCCCCTTTTCTCCCCCAGCTTGATGCCCAAAGAGGCACAAGTAATATTGGACCTACGTGCTGTAAAACAAGAGAATAGCAAACAAAATACACAGAGCAACACTCATTCAGCCTCCCAGAAGAGTTTTTCAAATCTCATAATATTATTTAATTCCTTAATTACTAATTACTTAAATCCTAATTACTTGAATCCCACAAGCAAGATCTTTTTATGTTAGCTGACACACATTTTGAGAGATTATCCAAAATTTCACAGACGTTGCCAATGCACAGACATATAGTTGGTTCCCTGAACAATTTCCTCAAGGAAAAAAAAAAAAAAAAGCAGCAGCATGCAGCCAGACAGACTTTGAAATTGCACTAATGAATTTATGGTTGCCCCTTCTTCCTCAGTTCACCCATTTTTATAGTTAATTGTAAACATGAGAATTCAAAACCAGAATGTAGACGAAAGTTTCATTTTGAGGCTGGGCATGCTGGTACCCTTATTTTAAAGGGAACAAAAGTTCCTAAAGCTTTACAGAGATCTTAAGGTCCAAGAGATGGACTTGTGATAAGAAACCAGGCATAAAATCCAAGTTAGGTGGCTTACTTTGGCATCTGAACCATGAGCTCAGTTTCTGCTTAAAACAAGTACAGTAAGTGGCAGTTACTGGAGAAAATTCTGCAACAGCCTCTGCATGAATCTTGCTGATGCCAACAACTGAGTTGGAGAGTCCAGACACATCCAATTTTTGACCTCTCTTCTCGTAGGTAGCAAGCACAAAGCTAATGCCCAGGTATCTGTGGAGATGCACCATGAAATCTTATCTTTCTTGCCCAGATCTAGTCTAGATTTTCTGGACATTCCTTTACATTTTGACTGGCTTGGACCAGAGCCTTTTTATTCCCAAAGACTTCCAGTAAAATTGTCCTACCATTGTCCTCCAGAAACAACCTAAGAGTCTCAGAGCATTCACATTTCTGTAATTACAGAAAGCCTAGATCATCAGCTGACCTGCTTAGGGCATCCTACTCAGAAGCTTTTTGCCATAGGGTCAAAGCAGTGGGTAACATCTTCTCTAGCTTCTTCTCGGTGACCCTGGTTCTTCAAGCCAGAGTAGTAGACGTACCCTGAACAGGCATTTGAACATGTAATTGTCCATTTTAAAAGGCATGTCGTAAGAGGAAGAATCCAAGACAAAGAATGAGGAATGAAGAAGGGGGGTGTGGGGAGTGTGACAGGGGACTAAGAGCAGTTTCCAAGAGAAGTCTCTCTAGTTTGCATCTACAAAAAAGAAAAGTTTCACTACTTGAGCTTTGACAAGAAACCAACTCCACAGGCTGTGCAAGGTAATTACAGTGGTTTCCAAAAGAGGTTCTGGAGCCTGCCAGATGACAGGCAGAACATGAGCTAGGAGGCTAGGAATGGGAATGGCAAGTAACAACAGGTCAGAGTGTATGTCAGCTTTTAAGGGGTTAGCAGGTAAGGAAAATAAATAAATAAATTCAAGAAACCCAAAAGCCAGTGCTGACTTTTATCAGGGACCAGGGTCAAGGCTGTGAATGACGACTCTAAATGGCTGGACTCCATCAGCACTCGAACTGCTGACATCTGCAGATTTACAGATGATGGCAGTAGACCCCAGGCTGATGAATTACAGCAACACAACTCTGACCTGCAGTGACTAGCATTCCAGAGCTTTTCTTAGGATAAGTTACCTTTCCTAAGACAAAATTAAAACTATTCTAGGCACCAGCATGGTCCACCAGCCTCCTGCATGCTCCATACCTCAGCAAATCACTTGAACGAGAAACAGTGAATTACGGAGTTAAAACAAACACAGTAGATCAGACCCCTAAGAGCTACTGTTCCAGGTTGCCTGCAGGCTCAGGCATCCATTATGTTTAATTGACATCCACAGTGTCCTGTAGCTATAAAGCTGGCAGCTTTTCCTGCACACACATTTCAATACCACCACACACTACTGATTCCCATTTCTTGATAACCCTTTCTTCGCTTTCTTCATTTTCACAAACTTCTGTTTCACATGCTCCAACCCAATCCAGCCTTTCCCAGAAATACAGGGAAGAGAACAGAAAGGAGGTGTTAACAGAAGTTTAAAAGCGACTATTTTCTGAAAGGCTAAATCAGATTAAAATAAGACGTGCAGCCTCTGCAGAAACCGTTCTCATGCATGGTACGTCTGCTGGACGGAATCAAATGTTCTCGCCATCTGACTGATGTGCAGTGATTAAATGAAACATGTCGATGGTGTGCCTGACTCCGCACATTCATATGTGAAAACCTCTTTTCACCCTCCTGAAAAACTAAACCAAGAAACTTGCCCCCAATTAACACACCTTCCACTCTTCCCAGCAGTCAGGTCAAAAGCTCAGTAGGTAAGAAGGAATTGTTCCTCATGCTACAAGAGTTCTAGTGGGCCTGATTATGTATTTTCCATCTGAGCAAAAACTGCAAAATCACCAAAACAGGGTCTTTGGCTGAAGATGGCCAAAAGGAACATACTAAGAGGGATTAGTAGGGGGAAGCCTGCTCAGATGCAGTCATCCAGGCAGCAGCAATAGGAAGACCAAAACACTCTCTAGGACATCCTGCACAGGGCTCCAGATACTTACACATTTTCCAGTAGAAAAATGGTGCAAATGGCTCAAGCATAGGGAAGAATTTAATTTCCCCAAAGAACCAAGCTTCTCTCCCCAGCCCTCAGGCTGCAAGCAGAAACGGGGTTTGGCCTCAGTGAGCCCAATCACAGATACAAGTACTTGATTTGGAAAGTTTCGCATTAAGTCTCGCCATCCTCAAAAAATTATTCCCTGGAAAATTATACATGTGTGGCTATAGCAATAGCAAATTTACACCAAACTATTCTTCCACCTTGTAATGAGAGCAGCCAGGGCCAAGGGGAGATGATTAACAAAAGGGGATTAAAAAAAAAAAAAAAAGAAAAAAAAAAGAGAGAGCATGAATAAAGCAAGGAGCAGGGAAGAATGGATGTCTGATCTCTTCCCCTTTTGTACTTGGGGTCAGTAGCTTAATTTTCTCTTACATCTGAGTTGTTTTTAATTTCCAGGAAGTCTTTTCAGATATCTTGAAACTGTGCCAAATTATCATTAAGCCAATATTTTATCTCCTCATAAAACTGCTACAGTATCTCCCCCGCACAATACATACTGCAGGAATAGATCTTAAATCAGGGAGGATTGGAATTTGTTTTTAAAATGGCTTAACTATTTCATCCATCTCAGAAAGAAGGAAAAGCTTTAAGGGAAAAAAAAATCCCTTTAGTGCTGCCCTCCCCAGATATAATTATTATTTTCCTGTGGCTCTGTTTGAAACATCAGCACTGCACATCAACATTAGGATCGTTCTTCAACTTTCAGAGCCGACCCCAAATGAAGTTTCACAAGAAAAATAGCTATTAAACTTCCATGTGTGAGGCACTTACAGACATGGGATCTACATAGAAGCTTCCCAAATTCATCATTAGTCATGGTCTCCAGAAGTCCTCTAGGGAGGAAGCAAAAAAACTAACAGCATAGCAAAATACAAACACTCCTCTGCGGATCGTAACAATGTGAGAGAGATAAGGGACTCTCAGACAGTTAACAAGTATGAGTCCAGCCCAAAATGGATGTTTGACAGTCCTTCCCTTTATTAAAACAGTGCATTTTCAGAGGCGACATTTTTTGCTTCTGTTGTTTCTACTTCAAAAAACAGTAAATAAGCTCAAATTTGGCCCAGTGGAATAGTTGCACCATTTAGTACATATGGCCATTTGGACAGAACCCTTGTCATCACGGAAGAGTCTAGCGGAGAGCACAATTCCAGGTAAATGATGTATAGGAAACACAGGGAACTCATCTAGCCCATCATTAACCTCATTCTGAGACAGCCCCAGAGGCAGTTCTTTAGCCACCAGCACAGCCAGCTGTCAATTGTGTCAAACCAGTAACGTATTAGTTAGCAGGGGAGCAATCTAAAAAGCCAGCCATAGATCCAAATGCCTAAAAGATATTCTCAAATGTGGTAATTATGTCCTGCAGCTGCCAAGAACGTCCTCCGAGAGTTCACAGATATTGGTTGTACCAGTGAATCAGAGCAGATAGGCACTGTGTCCTCATCAGGGGCGTTAAAAACAGACAAGGCTCCCTCAAACTTGGAGGGAAAGATTTTGAATCGTCAGCAACAACTGGCATGGTAATTGCCATGCTCCTTAACAACCGGTCCGCTCTTATTTTTGAAAAGCCTGTCGACCTAGGATCTTCATTGCTTAATACATAATTATTTTTTAAACACAGTGCAGGACATGACATGATAACAGGGATGAGTTTCAGAGAGGGATCCAGAGAGATCCCTGAAAATGAGGTTCCCTTTTCAGTCCCATAAGCTGGGCAACTAAGTGTGGATGCAGGTCCCAGAGAAATCAACGTCACCTTCTGAACACCCCCACGTGTTTTTAATGGGGACTGAAGGAACAGCCTGTGTGTAGCCTCCTATAAAGGGTCCAAAGGGATTTACTAACCTGTCTGATATTATCAAGTGTCTCACGTGCATCTTGCAACAGGAAAAATGCTTGTGAACGATACCTGGCAGCTAATAGACGACAGTTATTTCAGTGATAAGCAGCTAGCTCACAGGACTGATGAGGTGTGGCAATAGTGACAGGACAAGTCACTACTATTCAGCAATTTCCAAGGGCATAGATCAGAATAACTAGGGCAGAAGGAGCCACACCACAGAGCAGCCACAAGAAAACCAAATCCCAAAGTCCAGTGTCTACTGATAAAATGCAAGTTTTAAACACTATTGTGCAACGTTGTTGACTTTGATTATGTTTTCAGTGGGGGGAGTGGGGGAGAATCTATAATTATTTTGAAAGTTTTCTGTGATGTCAAAATGCTGAGTTTTACTCAAATGTTTTTGATTCAACTTGTTTTCCATTTTAAGAAAGAACTCAAAACAAATTCACTCACATTTTTCCCACAAATCTCCTTTCTCCTTGCTACTGTATTTTCATTCAGATGCAGAACGAAAATAACAATTTCTAAGAATGATTTTTTTTTTTGAGCTCTAACTCCCAGCTTCGCTTACCACAAACCAAACAAAAATCAGCAGACATGAACTGTCCAGAGTCCTCACGTTCCTGAAGTCACAAGGACCTGTATAATCATATGTAAACCATGTCTATCATATCACAACCTCACTGCGACTTTCCTTTAAAAAGCCAACCAGATATAATAGCAGAGAGGAACAGAAAGCAGGCAGATCTCAGATGTATCACAAAGTACATCCTGAAACATGAGGAAATAAGGGAATGTGGAAACTAGAACAACTTCTGGGGAATGCACGAGTGAAGATAAAGCACGTTCTGAGTGTTTCAGAGACTGCGCTGCCTGGAACAGTGTCAAAATTAGTTAGTCCCAACACTGGGATGCAGTGCTGAAAGGCAGTTGCAGTGATCCTCAAAACTAACAGTCATAAACAACAGTTAGGATACCTAGAAAATCAACTACAAGCAATTAAAACAACTTGGAAAACAAAGAGCCTGTCATTTAACATCAGCTAGATCAGGTTTGCTTCCCAACCTGTTTTTTGGTATTTCAGCATTTAGCATTGGCTTAATTCAGAAGACCTGAAATGAAGATTTAACAACATTTCTTGGTGACCCAATGCCAAGCCTGCAGTATTCTTCAGAACTCAAAGACCATGATACATCCAACTTGAGCTCAAGGGGTGGGGGTGGGGGGGCAGGAATAAAATCAACAACACCCTCCCCACAACAACCCCCACGCACACTTAAGAAATCCAGGTGTGTTAAAAAGGAGGTTTCTGATGTTCCATAGGATTTTTCAAAATACATGGTGCATTTTAAGTCTACAGTAGAGAACACAAAGGAAAAAAAAATACCCAGCAACAATGCAATTTCAAACCAGACTTTCTGCAGCTTTTCAGTGTGACCACCCCAAATGAGTGAGGAGCAGTATTCATGCACAGAGGGTACAGAATCCCCAGCACCAGCTCTGACCTTTGGAAGAGGCAGATGGCTATCCATAACCCTAGAGGCATTTCATCCTGCAGTTATTTATTTTACGTATCTTAATTTAGGAGAAATTAAGCAGGAAGGATGCTAATCAGGGAAAGGAAGGAAGGATTGGGCTTGATGACCTCAGGTAGAAGAGACCATTGCTTTTTGGTCCTTTTCCCCTTCATTTCTCGCCAGACCCTTTTTCTCCTCTGCAGCCACTTGCATCCTTTCCTCCAATTTAATCTCAATTCTATCCCCATTACAATAGCCCAAATACCTACAAACTTGAAGACATTTCCAAAAAAGCGGAATAGCACTTCCACAAGGTAAAAAAGCAATACTTAATTGAAATTAAATAATTGACTGTATACCCGATGGCCAAAAAAATGGATTTTTCAATAGGCTGTAGTTTTTGCGCAATGGAAAGAGTTGATAATATTTGTTTGTTTAAAAATTTTGAACACTTCTGTTAGGTCCAAGAGATCAGCTACTAGTCCTGTTCCATTTTTAACTAGATACATGTGCAAAAAGGTTCGTGCCATTTGACAAATTCTTGTCGATATTATTTGACGAGAGAAGGTAACATTTTCAAGTCCACCCAGGTGGCATTAGGTTTTCAACAGCTGTATTCAGATGTGACTTAGAAGCGACTTAGAACTTTTTAGCCCATCCAAACAAAAACTGAGAATTTTATGTAATAATTTTTTCCTCTGTCTAGTTTTCATCATGCTGGGTACATAAGCAAAACTCTTGAATCCACTGTGAAAGGGAAAGCTTATTTTATTTAAATACAGAAAAAATGTCTACAGCCCTCAATGTGAAGAGTTCCCTAGAGAAGAATACATATGGCCCCAGCTTTCTATTCCAGAAACTTAAAACCTTGAAGATGACAAGATTAAAAACAAACAAAAAACCCCCAAAACTCAATTTTAACTATTTCATTGCTGATTATTTTAGCAGAAACATCCTGCCACCAAAAGCCTTACGCATGCTTCCTGCTCGTGTAGGTGGGACATCAGCTATTCCATCTAACCTTTAAACATCTCACATTCTCCCTCAACAATTGCCAAAAAACTATAGCTGCGTGCTATCCAGAGAAAAATAGTCAGCACAAACACTAGGTGAGGTGGCACAAAATGGTATCTTATAGTGAAATAAATAAATTCCACTCTTCAGTTCTCTAACCAGAATTCATTCCCAAAGCAGATTTTTTTTCCTGGGAAATGCATGTTTTGTGTGATTTCTTACGTCCTAATATAGTATTTTTAAAACAGATTTTGCAGTTAGAAAAATGTAAATACTTTAAGTCCTCAGGAAGAGCCCTGATTACTTCAGGTTCATGCAGCCTCATCACAGAGAAACAAAAAAAGGTTACAAATCTTTTAAAAGACTAGCAAGCCCTGGAGCATTGTGACTAAACATTGATGATGATAAACAGGTAAGCAGCATGAGAAAAGGACAATACCAACCCCTGCACCTCTCTCAGTAACCCCTTCCACATTTATTAATCTGCTTATTTTCAAGACTCACTAAATTTCCTAGGTTGTGGTTTCTTCACAATCTCCCCCAGATGACATCCAGGAAGGCTACGCAGCCTAGGGCTCCCTCGGGGGAGCAGTTTTGCTCTCTGCTAACACAGCAACCAAACAACTTCTGTCTTGTTTACCAGGATACCAGAGATTTCAGTTTGGTACATGGCTGCATTGCTTACATGAAGATGATCTATTCTACAAAACTTGTGTCAACTTACTTTTCTGTCTCTCCTGGACTCTCTAGTACTTCACCAGACAGTAATCCAAGGCACAAGTTTGGCTTCTGCAACTGTTCCCACTCCTCTCACACCCCCTTTGCTGGACTTCTCGATCATGAATAAGAGAAAGAAACTACTGGTTTCTCATAACCTTTTCTGATTTTATTCATCCTGTGAATTTGCCAGAAAGTAGTCAGCCAAAAACAATCTCCTTCCCACTCATGCCTTAGCCGTGACATACAACATCACATAAATCACATATAAAGTAGTGATGACCTGTTTTGGTTCTGCAAGTAAACAGCCTGTTTGCCTGAAGTGTCAACGCTCAGTTTTAACATCTGCTGAGTTTTGTTTCTTTTTAGCATGCTCTGCATTTCTCCTGGCTGAACCTGCCGGGCTGACTTACCCTATTGGGAACTGGGGAAAACCGTTCCTAAATAACAAAATTGATAAAGAGCACAAATACCTTTTCAAGTCTAAAATGTTTCACAGCTTATTTTGATTCACCAGAAAATTGCTTTGCAGCTTCCACTGCCACAACCAGCACCAGGACCCAGAGTGTATCCCACCAGGGGTGCTAACCTCGGACCAGCTCTGCTGCCCTGCCTGGGTGCAGGGACCGTGTGCCCAGGTTGACAAGGTCCCCACCTGCCCCACAGTCAGCGGGTACCAGCCTAGTCACACAACGTGCCTCGTAAAGCACGTGCTTTGTCGCAAAGGGAGTTAATCACATACTTGACTGCGTGCTTTAGCATTCTACACAGTTCAATTTTTTTAAAAAAGTGCCACGACAGTGAGGACTCCTCCACCAAAGCTGCCAGGAAGCCAAAAAAAAAAAAAAAAATTCTTCCTCCAGTAGCACATACTGAATATGTTTCTAAAAGAGATTTCACATACAGGTGAAAATGGTCAGTGCAAAGCTGTAACGCTGCTGGAAATACTTTCATTTACAGGCCTGGCCCTCACGGCCAAATATTTAAGATAAAATAACTGGCCTGACACCGAGTAGGTTTGGCAGTGGCTACACTAAACATTTCCCTTTGCAGTTGTAGTTCCCTTTCCCAAACACCACTCAAACTCAGTATTAGTCTCCCCATACTGGATCCATCTTTCTCTATTTCTCCACTGGATTGCTAACATTATCCCCACTACTGCTTGTGGGAATTCATTTTCTGAGAAGACTTAAACTCCTATACATCAAATCAGGTTTTGTAGCCAGTGCTTCCTATGAAAGCAACTGGCACTTATTCAAGAGTTCTGAATTGAAATCTTTGAAATCGTTGAAGCCTTTCACCTGGTGTGAGTGCCAAATCCCAGTTTCCAGCTTCTGCTCTGATGGAGAAATGGAGCTATGCATCGAGCAGCCACTGCAGCTTCTACAGAGCCTGTCATTTCCTACCTTCTCTTCCCAAAGAGGCGGAGTAATTTCCTTAAACACTCACTCAGATGGTGCAAACCAGCATTCACCTTGAGAATGAAGCAGATGACACCATGTAGGTGAAAGGAAACATGACAGAGGCCACTGCTACTCAGCACTTCACAAAGACAGAAAAGGCCTCAGGGTGCACAGCAGAACCAGAAACTTTTTTTCTCCCCCTTACCACTGATGTTTATTGATTTGTCCAGTTCATAGCGAGCATCCCTTAATGTTCTGCTTTCATGTTTCTCCTTTGTTGCATGGGCACAGAAAAGAATATTGCAAATTGATCTTTCTTCCTTGCCTTTGTTGGGAATGAACTCCTATTACGTTAGCTCCTCTGGCCTGTCATCTCGTGCTCACTTTGCCAGTATATAATCAGCATGGCTAAACACCGAGGGCTGAGCTGATTAATTTCCAGCCTTCACCACTGAGCCCATTGATGCACTCCCTGTTTGATGATCTATGCAAGAGAGCACCACTTCTGATTGCTTGACCCCTGCCCTTAAACCTCGAGCTGTCGGCTCTAGCACCTGTCTAAGTTAACAGCACACACATTGTGTTTATTTTCGGTTTAAAAGGAAACCATAACAATGGATTAGCATTCTCCAAACACAAAGGGCCTGATTTTCTGCTCAGTGCTGAACTCTTGCAGGTCCCACAGATGGTGAATGATTTTGGGGTGCTTGGTACCACCAAGGACATGACCAGAATACAATTTTAAACAAAATCACTTATCTGGATACAAATTTATCAGCCATATCCATTAAGTAAAATCAAGATGGGGGAGGGAAAAAAAAACCCCACACCAATTAACACATCTTTATGCCTTAATTATTCACCTGATCTGGGTTTAGATAAACACCAACAGTAACATTTCCACTAGCTAGATTTAAAATAAAGCATGCAGCATTCATTTTTTCAGTGGTGCCAGAGATGTTACTGCTGTTTGTTTCAGATTAACAAACAGATTTAGTTTATATTCCAGGAAGGACCCATGAGCGATTACTGTTAAGGCTGTAAGAGTCACAGTATTATTCCTTGCACAGAGAACAAGTTTTATTTAAATGCCTAAGTGTTGATTTTAAAACGTTATCTTGGACTCCTGAGGATATTTGGATTGAAGGAAAGGAGAGGATACAAATAGCAAAACAGGTAGTGGGCAGTTGACTAGCTTGATTTTTTACTTTACCTACATACGTGTAATTCTGCATATAATTATTATAGGTGAATATTTGCAGATATGGTAAAGAATTATATATCTTGTATAATATACATATACAATTTAACTGTAACAACTTATCCTGGCAGCCAACATCTTCACAGCAGCCTGAAATAATATGCCTGGTGCAGCAGGGGTGCACCTGTGCATCAAGAAGAAAAGGAAAAAAAAAAAATCTGTATTCATGAGTGCAAATTGGGTAAAATTGACTGACTAGCAGTAGTCAGCTACAAACATGTAATTTGAAACACTCCTTTTGCTTCCCTTAAATTCTGTCTTCGCTGCTCATCCTGCAAATGCTTTAGTAAGTGGCACTCTCAGAAGATGCTTTACAGGGTGCTGTT
The DNA here is from genome assembly GCF_000690775.1 of Eurypyga helias. Classification (NCBI taxonomy): domain Eukaryota; kingdom Metazoa; phylum Chordata; class Aves; order Eurypygiformes; family Eurypygidae; genus Eurypyga; species Eurypyga helias. Next base: position 23,015 of record NW_010244138.1, read on the forward strand.
CTACGGGTCATCACAGTGACCAGATCAGACTATGCCTGTCCTCATGCTAGGTGTGGGGCGGGGGGCTGAGCTTTGCTGTTATAATGCCAGATTCAGTTCCAGGTGCTGCTTTCAGTTATATGGGTGAATTAATCCCTTTGCAGATCTTTCTACAGAGGGTAATGGACTCCAAGGGGACGCTCCATCCACAAGTCCAGTCCTCTGAGGGGGATGCAGAGGACTCTGCTGACTCCTCCTGACCCTCAGGAGCCAGCAAATTTCAGAAGACATTTCACCTATCAGAGCCCCATGAAAAGCAATTGTGTTGCTAAGACTTTATGAAGGATCATAGAGGCAAAAACCACATTCCTGGCCTACTAATATCTATTTATTCTGAATACTTATTATCCTTGACAATAAATAGTTC